>NC_142933.1:22860138-22897638 GCF_046866305.1 Octopus bimaculoides
GATTTATCAATATCTCCCCGTGTCACAGCTTTGCAATGTTCCTCTACCCTTATTTTGAGGAGGCGAAATGTTTCGCCTTTGTATAACCTACCACAGCTGCATGGGACGGAGTACACGCAGTTCATAGTCATATTCTCTTCTATTGGTGGTTTTACTCGGAGATATTTACGAAGTGTTGTATTACTTTTGAATTCTGTCCTGATGTCATATGGGCCGCATATCTTTTGTATCTTTTCGGAGAAGCCTTTCACATAGGGTAGACAGACTGTGGACAGTTTATCGGTTTCATCCTCTCTTTTCTGCCTAATTGGAGTGGAGAATATGCTTTTGGGCTAGTTGTTGCTTAATGAGCTTGATCATTTCTTCGTGGTGGGTATCATGATCACTACTTATATTCATTGCTCCATGTTTTAGGCACTGAGTAGTTTACTGTAGTGTTGAGTCAGTTGTCTGTACTTCATTGGTGTAAAGTGATCCTTGTTCCTGATCAAGATCTGTGACAACTTCACCTCTGTTTTTAAAGTAGGGTCTTTCTTTACTTTGCTGTAGCTACCATCTCTTATTAGACTTGACAGTTTTTCCGAGTAGTCAGACTTGTTCATCACCGCTGTAGCATTTCCCTTGTCCGCTGGAAGTATTATGATGGAATTGTCACTATGTAGCCTTTTGATAGCGAACGTTTCTTCCTTAGTGATGTTTGGTTTGGGAAGTTTTGCTTTTTCCAGTACCTGTCTCACCTTCCACCTTAGTTCATCTCCCTGAGCCTTTGATATCTTTATGGCTATCTCTTCAATAGGGGCTATTATGTCCGAGTATGCAATGCGCTTGATGGTTGTTGCAAAGTTGAGACTTTTGTTTAGTACTGCTTCTTCAGAGCTTTCTAGACTTACATTAATTACTGCTTTCACGGGTGGGCGATGGTCTTCAGTCTACCTTCTCTGACCTTTGAGTTTCATAAACTTCTTAATCTGGCGTGTCTTCACCATTTCACCATCTACAGACCGAATGCAGATATGAACAGCATATGGGAGCCGGTATTAAAGAAGTATAAGAGAATATTAGATTTACAAACCCTAAAATTCACTCCATAATTGCCCACGGGCATATGGCGTAATGGTTAAGAGCCCGGGCTACTAACCCCAAGATTCCGAGTTTGATTCCAGGCAGTGACCTGAATGATAATAATAATAATAATAATAATAATAATCATAATAATGATAATAATAATAACAACAATATCGAAAAATACCTTAGGAATGAGAACTCAGGTTCAAAATTTTCCCCAAAACACCTGATGAAGGCTGGAGGGTATATCAGCCGAAACGTTGTGTTAACAACAAACAAGATAAGGACAAATATCCGTCAATTGTAAATAATATAAATAATGCACACTCTAAGATATAGAGCAGTTATTATTATAATGGAGTTGCCCTGGGTTTCTCGCTCATAGGGGGTTTAGCTTTACCAAACACTGCTGACTCCAAACACTGCTGGTTCCATAAACCGGCCTATCTCACTATATATATATATATATAAGGATATGCATATTAAGAGGGGGCCGTAGGAAAATTCATTTAAATAAAAAGGCTGGGAACCACTGTCATGTTGTTGTCGGCACTCCGTCGCTTACGACGTCGAGGGTTCCAGTTGATCCGATCAACGAAACAGCCTGCTCGTGAAATTAACTAGCAAGTGGCTGAGCACTCCACAGACACATGTACCCTTAACGTAGTTCTCGGGGATATTCAGCGTGACAAGGCTGACCCTTTGAATAACAGGCACAACAGAAACAGGAAGTTTAGGTGTTTTCGCTCAATAAACACTCACAACGCCCGGTCTGGGAATCGAAACCGCGATCCTATGACCGCGAGTCCGCTGCCCTAACCACTGGGCCATTGCGCCTCCACACCACTGTCATAGAGTCACACATTGGACAATGTAGTCATGGAAAGAAAAGGAAAAAAGAAAAAAATGACGGGATCATAACTAACTGAAACTTCATCGATGATAGATCTTGTGGTTAGGATGTTACACTCAGGATCGCAATATTATGGCTTCGATTCGCGGACCAGGCGACGCTTTGTGTTCTTGAGGAAAACACTTCATTTCACGTCGCTCCAGTCCATTCGGCTGTAAATGAACAGCCCTGCGACGGACTAGCATCTTCCTCAGGGGGAATGATGAGATCTTAGTCACTTACACGCCAAGGAAACCAGATTCCCCATCCTATGAGTCTTAAAATTCGTGACTGTAACGTAATATAACTGCTTCTAAGACTAAGAACATCACTATCACATGTCAGTGTAATTAATCAATGTGCTAGAAACAGCAACCAAATCTGCTTTAAATCACACCTCACTCTAATTGTTAAAAAATACAAAACCTAAACAGAAATAATAACTCACCGCTTCAGCTATGTACATATCTAGAGTCTCGTATTCACCCTTGTCACGCAAGACACACTCTAGTGTCAGCGGGTCTATGTTGGTGTCATCATAATTTACTTCCATCAAATTGGCTCTGCCATACCATTCACATTCCGGATCAGGAACTTCAGCAAAATGAGTTTTAAGACTACTGTCTGTCGGGTGACAGCATGATTCGATCGGCACGTCAGGCTGCCGCGCCATTGTTGCTGCTATTTTTTCTCTACAGGATGTGTTATATGTGTTGGTATTGTTGTTGTTAATACCACACTGGTTGAATTTCTGTCAGTAGATAATATGGCTATTGATAACGTTACTGTTTAAATATGTAACTAATGGTGCAGTTTTTGCTACTGTAGTCGATGAGATTTTGTTTGTGCTAATTTAGCTTTTGATAATGCTGTTGTTAAGATAATGTTTCTATTGTTGCTAGTATTGCTGCAGATGTCGTTGCCCACAATGTTGATAATGTTATATATCTAACGTTACCATTGTAACTTTTACTATTGCTTTTGGTACTACTGTTAAAACGATATTGCTGATTATTTTTTTGGTGTTGATGTTGTTACCGTTGCGATGTTATCGTTGTTGCGATCTTATCGATGCTGCGATCTTATCGATGTTGCGATCTTATCGATGTTGCGATGTTATCGATGTTGCGATGTTGTCGATGTTGCTAACATGCCCCGTTTATTATTATTATTATTATTTTTTAGCTATTTATGTTTCCGTTGATATTGTTGTTATCACAAGTTGCTGTGTTAACTCTTGTTGCTGCAGCTGCTGCTGGTATAGCTACTGCCGACGTATTTCTGCCGTTGCTAATTATATTCTTTGTTTATTGTTGATATAGTTATTATGCACCTTCTTGCACTTCCTTGCAGCTGCTACTGCTGCTATAATTAATGTATCTGTTTATTTCGTTACACCGTTTTTTTTCTTCTATGGCTGTTTCCCTTAACATTATAACTTGTTACTAATTTTGTTACAGAATATTTCACATTTTCCAGTTTCAACAGCCGTTGCTAATTTGGCCATTCTTGCTGTTTTGTTCTCTCGTCGTCCTCGTCTTTCTTCTATGGTTATCTTGCTTTGCTGTTTTGCTGTTGTTTTATGATTTTTGGTACCGTTTTAACTGAACTTGGGTGGCTACTACCGATTATTTGTGCTGTTACTGATACAGCTGATAATTAAAATAACACAAGTCTCAGCGCCTATTCCAGCCGTTTCTTGGTCAGCTGCCGCGGTTGATTGAAATGAAAAAATTGCTGCATCTGAAAAATATATCGAAAAGCGGACATGTTTTATTTTGGTCAATTATATTTTATTTTAGCTAATATCGTTATAGTACATTGCAATTATAATGGCAAGAGTTACAAGAGAGCATCTTTGAAACTCTATCGGAACAAATATCATGAGATTTTTATTCGAATTCGCGGGTTTATCAAATTTTATTACTTATTACAGTAATCCCTCGACTATTGCAGAACATCCCGCGATAGGGGAAAATCCGCGAAGTAGAAACAGTACTGTACTGTATATTTTTAAAATTTACGTTTATAATTTGTATATATTAATTTTATTATAAATGCAAAATAACACCTCACATTCGCCTCCCAAGTTTCATTTTCCATACCGTATGTGCGATTCTTTGTTTACTCATCTACGGTACACCACGTATTTTCTTTTAATATATTTTAACTAATGTGTTATACAAAAGCAGTGCTGTACTCTATTTTTATGTATTAGTTTATTAACTTCTAGGCGTGAAAATGTTTATTTTTATACCACAGAAATAATTAAAATCTAAAAAGAAACGAATATCCAACGGCCGCAGAAACCCGCGATATACTGAGGAGTCCGCGATATGAACTTACATATATTAACCGGAAATATCCGCGATGTACTGAGGGCGCGATAGGTGGACCGCAATATGGCGAGTGATTACTGTATTTGTCTTTCACAGTTCTACATTGACAAAAGATTCAGTATGTGTACATTGTGTGTGGGTGTATGTATATATGCTTTGTGTGTGTGTGTGGGGGGGGCATGCATGTGTGTGTGTGTGTGGGGGGGGTGCATGCATGTGTGTGTGTGTGGGGGGTGAAAAACTTTTATAGTCTAGTCAGAGTTTCGTCCTGGATTATTTACCCCTGTGTAGTAGGTAAAGAGATAATGGGCAAGACTCAGAGTAGACTTTCAGCGTTTAATATAATAAACACATGTATCTACTCTACCGAATGTATTGAGTTCTACATCAGGTAGACTTTTCTCTTGTAAAGTATATTTAAATATACTCTACAATGTGACTATATACCACACCCCCGACCCCCACACACACATCATTTAATGTCCGTCTTCCATGCCGGCATGTGTTGGATGGATTGATAGAATCCGACAAGCCTCTAGCTCCAATGTCTATTATGATATGGTTTCTACGGTAGGGTGTTCTTCTCAAAATCATCCACTTTACAGTATGTACTGGGTTTCTTTACAATACTTAAGACTGAAGATACTTAAGACTGAACAGAGTTAGTATAAAAGATCATTATTTAATGATTACAATACTTAAGACTGAACAGAGTTAGTATAAAAGATCATTTGTTGCCCATGTAACAGGTCATTCCTCTCTTCGTCATTGATGTAGGGAGGAGAAGAACCAACGCATCTTGACATGTGTTGTCGTAGATACTGCCAGAATAAAATTCAAGATGTCAGGCAGCCTAAAGGAATCCAACAATAGATTTGCCCGCAGAGTTTAATCCCGAATCCCTCCCCATAGGCGGGTGCAGCTATAAGGCAACAGAGGTATGAAATAAAGGTTTGTCCTCCTAGATAAGAGTTTGCCTCCCTAAGCTGACGAAGAGTTCTGTCTACACTTATATATCAGGTCAATCTCACTTTTTCGAGACGGACCTGGAAAACGAGGACTTGAGGTCTCGAACGGAAATTAGAAGACTGACAAACTAGCTGGTTGATTGATTGATCGTTTGATCGAGCGATTAATCAACAATCGATTGGGTAAATGGTTAAATAGTTAACTATTGACTAATAATTATATGTAAATTAAAGCCGGTGCGTGTTTCTTATTGGTAAAATGATTTGCCAAACATACAGCATATAAAATATATATTTCAGATATATGTATGTGTGTGCGTGTATGTATGTGTATGTGTGCGTGTGCGTGTGCGTACGTATATGTTAGGCACCACAGGGAATCAGTTGGTAGAAAGCCAGTCGGATGAATGCCATCAAGTTTGTTCCCGAGTCAACTGGAATTGTTCCAACGTGGTTGTGAATCAAGGATGCATGAGTCTTAGATAAGACAGGGTTTTCTGGACGGAAGCTGGGTCTTAATTAACTCCGGATGTGTCTTCTGAGTCGGGTTGTCTGATTGTTGAGGTATCCAAAATGTACAATGATAACAGGTTCCATCACTAATGAAATGTCTAAGCGCATCAGACATTGATGTATGAGAAAACCTGTATGGACTAATCAGTGACTACAAGAACCAGGTTGATTTATTACCAAGAACGGGGTGGCGATAGATAGCGGAACAACGGACAGTGAAGATTAGTAGACTCACCTGTACCTTATATGATGGAGAGCCTACAATAAGCTACCGATCAACCTAAGGAAAGATAACCCCAGGGATTCTTGAGAGGTAGAAAGATGGGATCGTAGAACAACAAAGAATGAATGGTAAATTTGAAATGTGTTGCAGAAAGATATGTCAGAATCTTCGTTGCCTGAAGATCCACCAGGCCAAGATGAAATGCATGCAGATGGTACAAGAGTCACAGCATATAGGAACCTTCTCTGTTGTGACGTAGGAGGAACTAGGTCCGAAATCAGGCCATAGTTCTCAAAACCTTTTGGTGTTGCTAACCTCAGACTAACACAGAGAAACAGAACATAACTGAGTAAAGTGGTCCCAAGCTAACATGGAGAAGGAGTAGGTCGAATTTGATAAAAAAATGAATCTTGATTCAACCTGGAAGTAACGACTAAAGGAAATGCTGATTGTCGGTCCCAGATAATGACTACCATCATCAGCCGAACAGTTGAAAGGGTAGGATTGGTGGAGAAGAAATTAGAGAAACATTGTGAGCAACAGAGCCAATAAGACCCACCTCCACAGTGAGCTTAAGAGCTTTAGGCGGTAGTTCAAAGGGGTAAAATATGAATAGAAGAGACTTCTCACAGAGCTGCAAAGTATCATCTGCAAAAAAAAACTTATGACCTAGAAGAAGGGCTGACTGGTGTCAGAGACGGCGACAGAAGAGCTGCAGTTTAACAAACCCTTATAAATTTATGAAACAGCTGCTGGGCCGAAACGCACCATTCCAATTGTGATATACACACACTTCAGAGACACCTTCGAAAGTGTATCTAGGGACTATGACCTCGGCCACAGCACATCTTTGATCAATCTTCCAATACCGACTCTAGAGTTTGATGGAAAGCAGCTCATTTGGAAAGAGGTCTACAAGTTTGTCAAGAAAGCAAGCACAAGTTCATCTTCAGTAACGAGTAGATTACTTTATTAAGTAGACAAGAGCTGCCTAAGGGTACTATGAAGGCTTTAAAGGATCCCGAGATGATATAGAAGAAAGGTAAGGGGGTTTGTCAGTGAAAGGTTGAAAAAGAAGAGTGCGTTCCAAAGAAAAAAGATCGAAGAACATCAGTCAGTTTAGAGTCCTCCCGTTACTCAGTATTAAAGTAAGATATTCTAAAGTATTGTTTCTGGGTGGTGTCTGACTGGCTGGGCATTGCCAATGTCTATGGATTCATACCCCACAAGCAAATAGAAGAGGCATTGAACAAGCACCATGTTCCAGACCGTTCCTGGACTACTTCAACGGCTTCAGCCCGAGAGTCTCTGCTGAATCTGAAACAACAGAGCAACAATAGTTCGAGACGGGTAGCATTTTAATATTTTTTCGAACTTACTATCAATATGCAAGTAAAGTCGTCTGAGGAATGGCACAGCCTCTCATCAAGTCTGATATCCTGAACCCTTCAATCAGGGTCTTTATAGTTGACCTGGTTGTGACAAGAATGTCGTAGGGGACGGGAAAGCCCTTGTAAAGCTGATTGAACTTCAAGTCAGTAAAATCTAAGTTTCTCATGCGTTGAAAAAAGTTGGAGACAGGAGCAAGTTTTGCACTACAGTTGGGAGTTGTGATGGGTCACCTCATCAGCAGACTGAAGCGAGTGTTCATGGTAACCTGTTCTGGGGAGGTGTTGCTGTACCAAGAGGCATGTGACCCAAAGGTTTTGCTAGCTGGTACTAAGGTCAGACCAGGGCGGAATCGAAGAACAGCAGGTACTATGGATACTGCAGAATCGGGGATAAGGTCTACAAAACCCTGGTGGATGTAGTGCCTCATGAATGGACTGACATGGGTAGCAGCCGAACACTTTGCTATAACGTGAGTTAAAGATGAGAGATCGCTATGTGAGATTCTCGTGGAGGCGCAATGGCCAGTGGTTAGGGCAGCGAACTCGCGGTTTCGATTCCCAGACCGGGCGTTGTGAGTGTTTATTGAACGAAAACACCTAAAGCTCCACGAGGCTCCGGCAGAGGATGGTGGCGAACCCTGCTGTACTCTTTCACCACAACTTTCTCTCACTCTTACTTCCTGTTTCTGTTGTGCCTGTAATTCAAAGGGTCAGTCTTGTCACACTGTGTCACACTGAATATCCCCGAGAACTACGTTAAGAGTACATGTATCTGTGGAGTTCTCAGCCACTTGCACGTTAATTTCACGAGCAGGCTGTTCCGTTGATCGGATCAACTGGAACCCTCGACGTCGTAAGCGACGGAGTGCCAACAACATGTGAGATCCTCACTGACGGTAACACCAGACATATGCAGTAATCTTAAGGGTTCTTATGGCATGTTGTTCATATTTAGATTTAGGTTTGATGAGTTATTTTCTTGATATGTGTTTTGATCGTGTCTTTGAAGGAAAATCTGTCATGACACATCGGAGGGTGTTTCGGGAGGTTTCTATTCGTGAAATGAGGGCAGTTTATTGTAAGAGGAACAAAGGGTAGTGCTATCCGCAAAGAATCGGGTATTGTTGGAGATAGTGGCAGATAATTCGTTGAAGGAAGAGTGTAAAAAACCAAATCAAATATTGGAAAATACCAGAATTGGGAAATTGGGTTGGACGGGAAAAATTGCGCTGCCAGCACAACACACGGTACGATGGTTTGATGTGATAGGCACGTGAGATGGGTGTGGTCCGTAGGCAGTTAGTTTTGTTTCGAATTTCACCTATCAGATATAACAATGTTTTGCTGATGTTAATAAGTCCATGTTGATTTACGTGTACATATTTCATAAAGTATGGATAAATGAAGCATGTCTGTGTATAATCAACCTCAGTATGACCAACAGAATCATTGTTGATTGGCTCAGTTGACAAGGTCAAATATAGTCAGCTGTTAGACCAACTATATATATATATATATATATATATATATATATATATATATATCATGTGGCAAGGCTGCGTGGATCTGCAGGTAAGTCATCCAACTTGATATCACAAAATGATATTTATTTATATCTAACTATTGTAGTAAGGTGGAGTAACGAGTGTTTCATTAGTTCGTGGTACTGAGATCTATTTCTCCTGCAAAGAAAACAAACTGTACTAGACCAGCGCCGAAGAATTTGTCATTCATCCATTTCAAGCTACTCAGCCGAAAATAGAGATAAACATCGGTACAGTTCGTGTTTGACTTGTAAAAATGAGTAAAACAATCGAAGGACGAGCAAAATATGATGACGACTGCAGCGAAATTTGAACTCCCATTGCAAAGTTGCATTGGAGCTAGTACTAAATAATGTAAGTCATTTAATATAGAACTACAAAACTTTACAGCTGCAGACACCATTATTGGTTTCATACAGTACATATTGATTTCTATAACAAACATAAGACCTTTGTGAATGTTTACGTATTAACATCTCCATCTCCTTCCTCCTCTCTCCCTCTCTCTCCCTCTCTCTCACTCTGCTAGCGTACACTTAAAAATCTACATGTTGAACTGGTTACTGAACAGATTTTTTTTCCACAGAAATCGATCCATAATTCCCTAGAATTATGCATCAATTATAGATAAGCCATAATGGATCAAATAATTCGTCCTCTTGCCGACCACACAGTAGGTTAAGAAAGTACAGTTCAAGTGAGATATCAACTTACCAGCCTAGTCAGCGCAGTAACGGACTATTCTGTTTTTCTTTTTAAAACGAAAAGCGACACCATGGAACGCACTGAGACGTCTATTGCAAATTTGACACCACATTGGTCACGTGGTTATGAAATTCCCCGTGATTGGAAAGTCACGTGATTAGTCTGTAAGTATGAAAGAAGTCACTGAGCTAGTACTGTTCCACTTTATTAACAAAATAGCATGACTCTTTCGAAGGACAACAATATTGCTCTTTCTCTGTTTCTTCTTTATTGATTCATTTATTTTACAAATATGGTCAGAACATTCCAGGATCTTCTAAATTCGGAAAAGGACGGAAAGCAACAAAAGTTTAATGAGGCATCTGCTTGTAGATATCTCTTTTCAAAAATTTCTTTCACAATCAAATATTCAATTGAGTAGATTATATACAAAAATATACATAGTATATATTCTTGCATACGATATACATACAATATACAATACATATCTATCTATCTATCTATCTATTTATCTATCTATCTATCTATCTATCTATCTATCTATCCATCCATCCATCCATCCATCCATCCATCTCTCTCTCTCTCTCTCTCTCTCTCTCTCTCTCTCTCTCTCTCTCTCTCTCTCTCTCTCTCTCTCTCTCTATCTATCTATCTATCTATCTGGTGGACGTGTCTGAAAGGATTAGAGACAAACACTTACCCTCTGGTCATTCTCTCATCAACTTTTTCAAGTATCACTTGAAAAGAATGGTGAGAGTAGAGAGGCAAGTTTTGTCTAGCGAATGTTTCAAAAAAAAAAGATGGATACATGTAGCAAGGATGGTACGTATGAATGACGAAGCCACCTTGACCATGATTCTATAAAACGTTTTAAAATTTTGTAAACAGAGAGTTACTTACGTTTCTTGCATAAATAAAAGAAATTTTATTTAACAAACTGTGACACTAAGGACCGAGGTTACCGTGGTCTTTTCGTAGGTTTTTCTTTCCACGGATAACCTCCCCATTTATTGGGAATTTTCTGTATTATTTCGTATATTTTGTAAATACCCCAAACGTTTTGCGATGTATTTTTTTTCATCGTTGTCCCCACTTTTGTTTTTTTTCTGCTTTGTTTTCGCCCCCCTCGAAAAGAAAAAACTCTACATTTGTATTTTGTCCCCTCTGTGTTGAGCCCTGTGTGGCTAATAAAGAAACCTATCTATCTATCCGTCCATCCATCCATCCATCCATCCACCCATCCATCTCTCTCTCTCTCTCCCTCTCTCTCTCTCTCTCTCTCTCTCTCTCTCTCTCTCTCTCTCTCTCTCTCTATCTATCTATCTATCTATCTGGTGGACGTGTCTGAAAGGATTAGAGACAAACACTTTCCCTCTGGTCATTCTCTCATCAACTTTTTCAAGTATCACTTGAGAAGAATGGTTAGAGTAGAGAGGCAAGTTTTGTCTAGCGAATGTTTCAAAAAAAAAGATGGGTAAATGTAGCAAGGATGACGAAGCCAACTGGAGCATGGTCCTATGAAACGGAAAATATTTCAAACAGAGAGTTTCTTGTAAATAAATCTGTTAACATGTGACATTATTGCCCGAGGTTACTGTGGTCTTTTCGTAGGTTTTTCTTTCCACGGATAAACCTCCCCATTTCTTGGGAACTTTTTGTATTATTTTGATCTTTTTGTATATATCCCAAACGATTTCGATTCCTTTTGATCGTTGTCCCTACTTTTGTTTGTTTTTACGTTGTTTTCGCCCCCCCTCCCCCCGAAAAGAAAAAACTCTACATTGTATTTATTTCTTCTGTGTTCAGCCCTATGTGGCTAATAAAGAAAGTATCTATCTATCTATCTATCTATCTACCTATCTATCTGTCTGTCTGTCTGTCTGTCTGTCTGTCTGTCTGTCTGTCTGTCCATATCTATATCTATATCTATATCTATATCTATATCTATATCTATATATATATATATATATATATATATATATATATATATATAAATGTAAGATCCAGAGATCGAGGTGTAAGAAGAAACTTAGCTTCAAGCAATCCGTAGTAAATATATATGAAAAAAAAACAACCTTTCAGGGACAATAGTTTTTTTTTTTTGAGACGTGACCAACTGAGACTATAGATATTGTCTAATCATTTCGTTCTGGGCCTAATCCTAGGTCTTCCAATAGAAAATTTTCTCACCTTTCAAATCCTGTCCTGAAGAGGATACTGAGGACCTTTCGTAGCTAGCTGCGATTTTGAATTTAAAAACAAAATGCCTAAATTACTCAGAGATGTAGAGGCACTACCCGAATCCTTTGCATGTTTCTCTCGGGCTGGAAGGGAAATATTCAATTGATACCCAGGTTGGACATCTGCAGGAAATCCTCGGACAAAAAGGGAACCAGAAGTGACCGAATGACAAATTAGGAATGAGGGATCTAGTTAAATGCTTTCAAGAATGTGAACTTCGCTAAGGCCACCCAAGGATCAGGTGGTGCAGTTGAAGTGTAGTCCTTGGTCCCACGTGATCGAGGAGTCCTATTGTATGCAGGTTGCAACTGAACAATAAAGTGTAACCCATATGTCTCTCTCTTCTTAGTTACACTATATTACCATCTAGCTGATTATCAAACTACTCATTTCTATAAAGCGTATGGAGTGCTGGGTTTACATTTTAAACAACTGATCTCTGCGGTGTGACAGTCTAACCATCCGTTAAACTGCTCGACTTGTTAGACGTATGCTCACTCGTCAGTTTTCTATCAGCAAAATAAATAAAAGATTACAAATAAAAACAACAACAGCAACAACAATAATAATAATAATTCTTTCTAATTTTGGCACATGACCAGCGATTTTGAGGGAAGGGTGCAAGTCGATTATATTGACCTTAGTACTTAACTGGTACTCTAATTGACCCCTGAGGGAGGTAAGGCAAAGTTGACCTCGTCGGGGTTTGGACCCGGAACAAATCACACAAGGTATTTTTCCGATTCTCTAACGATTCTGCCAATTCGCCGCCACCTAGTTTTGGGTCAGACCCTTCCACAACTCTGGTCCTTTTCACCCTGCTCTTCCACTTCGTCCCAGACACCAATAATCTTTTGTCCTGAGAAGGCCGGTGAGCGATTCGAGTATCGGAGTGAGCCAGAGATGATTCACATCGTGGCTCTATTTAAATACAGCATTTGATTACAAAAAATTGCTTATCTTACGATTAGACTGGGATCCAGCTTCTCACACATCCACGCATTGTCCATTCCAAATTAGTCTTGTGAATTATTTAGCTCACCCGTTAATATTTTGTTTTCTAAACGAAGCCCTTCAGCAACCATTGAGAAATTGTTGGATCGGACCTTGAGCTTTTTGATTATTTATCCCTTATGTTCATTTTGCTTCTGTGGAATCCTTTTTTAATGCTTTTGTTATCCTTTAATGACCTCTTCGGTAGTTTGTCTCTTTCATTACCCACTCTCCCACCATTTCTTCTTTATCACAAGACAGAATATAGTGCTACAGGGAAGGGGCTTCGTCATCTTTTGCTTTCAGAACCGAGAGCGAGTGGGTGTTCCGGCCTCCCTCAAAGCTCCAACTAGTAGTGCAATTGGTAATGCTACAGGACGGCAACCTCTGGAAGTGTAACTGATGGAGTTCCAGAGACTGGGGCCTAATGCATCCCGCTGCTTTCTATTTTTTTCTGCTTTTTCAGCTCTTCGGAGCAAAATGCCCACATATACTTTGCTACTACAGCTATAGCAGCAGGACATTTTGTCCTGTACTATCAATTTTATGCCATTCGTTGCCACTTCATCAACTGGTCACAGTCCAGTATAGTTCTCCGGTCTTTTGGGAGTCATTAGGACATGTAAGTCCACCCTGACGCTCACCCAACCACATATCTCTTCTTGCTATTTTAAGAGTAATATCCCTAATCATCATCCTGTATTTCAATGGCCTAAATATTGGAGCAAAACACAGAGGTGGTTGTGAAATTCATAATTCCCAGTTACCCCTTCCCTCTGTTTTCGGTTCTTAACACCAAAAGAGAACCTCATAGGCCTTACTGCTTTGAATGGCGGGTACCTCTCCCTACACAACAAATAGGGTTTCTTTCATGTCCTTTTGAGGGCAAATGGAAACTCACACCATTTTTCAGTTTGCACAAATACGTAGCCTTGCTCCTTGCTATTTTTGGGACATTCTCCTAAGACAAAGAGAGAATGATTCGCTTCACATAGACGTCACACCTGCAAGACCACTGTTTTTACTTACAGTTTGGTTTTGTAGAACCTCTCTGTCATTCTGGTTACACAGGTAAAAACTACTGTTTTCAATGTTTTTTTTTTTCACATCACGTTGTAAACATGTGCGCACGCATGTTGTTATCACTGTTTATGTTGTTGCAAAAAAGCCTAAAATTGTTTAAACTGGTTGCATCACTTATCGAAATGTTATTAAACTGCCTTAACTCCAGTTCTATCCACATATTGATCAGCTTAGTATTCTCCATCTCAGATAACAACTTAAGCGGTTGTTATCTGGTGCTGGGCGATTTTCGATTGCTGTCAATATATTTTTATGATATTCAACACACTACGTCCATAAAAGATCTTTTCTCCAGACGAATGCCGCTGTTAATTTGGTTTTCCATGATGTGTTGGCACTAACAATGATACTTACATTACTATTTTAATCTAATAATGCTTCTGCTGTACATAACGAATTTTGAATAGATTATTTTTATTAACTTTACAGTAATAAATTTCGATTGCTGTTATTCTTTGTTTTTTATTTTACTCTTTTACTTGTTTCAGTCATTTGACTGCGGACATGCTGGAGCACCGCCTTTTTAGTCGAGCATATCGACCCCGGGACTTATTCTTTGTAAGCCTAGTACTTATTCTATCGGTCTCTTTTGCCGAACCGCTAAGTTACGGGGACATAAACACACCAGCATCGGTTGTCAAGCAATGCTAGGGGGACAAACACAGACAGACAAACACACACACACACATACATATATATACATATATACGACGGGCTTCTTTCAGTTTCCGTCTACCAAATTCACTCACAAGGCTTTGGTCAGCCCGAGGCTATAGTAGAAGACACTTGCCCAAGGTGCCACGCAGTGGGACTGAACCCGGTACCATGTGGTTGGTAAGCAAGCTACTTACCACACAGCCACTCCTGCGCCTATATTGTGTAAGAAAAATTTACAAATATATTTGTAAAGATATCTTTGTTTTTCTTTTTAAATATATCTGAACAGTACTGATGATCAATGACATTCCAGCCATCAAAATTCCATATTTTCTTCTGTAGTCACCTAAGACTGCATTACATGGTTATCTATTAATAATAATAATAATAATAATAATAATAATAATAATAATAATAATAATAATAATAATAATAATAAATGCCCTGATGCAGTACCAGGCAGTGGCTCTCATGGCTTCTGATCTTAATTGATTGGAAGTGTTATCATGTACATTGTTTTGTCTTGGTATAAAAGATGGGCTACAGCAAATATTCTGCTCAATACCACAGATTTGCTTGTCAGTTGTTTGACCTTAACCAGTTGAGCATGTCCCTTGGTGGCTGAGGATATGTGCATCCCTGATCATGAGCAGAATTAGTGGGGGAGCATCATAGCCAAGTGTTGAGAGGAATTCTTTGGGGTTTGAGTAATTCATTTTTGGAAACATGGAGGTTTTGCCCAACATCCTTAAAGAACCCTTATTCAGGGACCTTTTGAGTGGGATGGGCTACTCGACCTGAAGAAAATTCTAACTGGGCCCCACCTGCGAGGTCATGCGCTGTTTATCTTGATATGAGATCACCATGTCATGCACATACGGTTGTGACGCATGTGCCTGGTGTACCCTTATCAGACGGGTAGTCATGATGGGTATAATGGGCTTCGTATATTTTACCCCAGTGTGACTTTGATGGCATGCACTGCTCTCTCACTCAATAATAATAAAGTAAAACATCGTGGTGCAATTTGAGGAATATTTGGCGCCTATTTCTTGTAAGATAACAGGCTTCTTCGTTTAGTTCCATTATCTATAACGGAAGTCAAACATGTTTTCAAAGTAAATGTGGTCAACAAGAGTAACCGACAACACACCGGACAAAAAATGTTTAGCAACATTTCGTCTGTCTTTACTTTCTGAGTTCAAATCCCGCTGAGGTCAACTTTGCCTTTCATCTTTTCGGGGTCGATAAAATAAGTACCAGTTGAGTACTAGAACCGATGTAATCGACTTACCCCTCCTCTGAAATTGCTAACCTTGTGCCAGAATTTGAAACTAATATCTACGGGATACACATCAACCTTTTAAGAATTTCTTTTTTGTAACATGTCATTTTATTTCCTTTAGTTCAATTTTTGTTTAACATGTCGCGTCGTGTTTGTTGGGTAATTAGTTTTCAAACCGAACGGGTTCAACAACATTGACATTCACTATTACTAAAACACTAAAAGTAAATGTAACAAGTATCTAACCCTAACCCTAAACCAGTGAAAGATGACTTAAAAGGAACGAATAAGGGGGGGAAAAAAAGAGAAATTTAAACTTCTAACTTAAAGTAACTAAATCCCTGAATGACACCGTTATGGGAGTGAACTCTTGCGGTATTATACATGTTTTTGTATCACGAGTTATGTTTTCTTTTAAAATGTTGGCAACCCGGTAAAAGTATTAAAATGTTATAAGTGAAAAGAATCAAATAGAAATAAAACCAACAGAAAATTGCTAAATAGAGTAATAAAATAATGAGAGAAATTGTAGAACATTTATTAAAAAAATAACAGAAAGACAAAATATATTTGGAAATTTTTTCGCAGAGAACTATAGTCACTATGTACACCGGTTATAGCAATGAACTCATGGCATAAAAAACTACGTAACGTTTTGTGTTCGCTGAAAAAATTTTCCGGTTTTACCACTCGACAAGTTCCACGCCCCAGACTTTCGCTTTCACATCGAAATATTTACAAACTAAACACACCAATCAACAACAGAACAACGCCACCAATTTGGATTTTATGTATTTCATTTGTGCGAAAGTTGATTGGTGGCGTGGACGGCGCTAGTAACTCACCATCAAAGAAATCAATATTACCGTTGTCATTAAGAAATCGATATTATTACCCGATCATGTCCAGTGATGTTTTCCCCTGCGAAGAGATCGAAGAAAGTCTCCTGCCACCGGAATCGGTGAGAGGAATGACTCAACTGGACAGATCGGCTTTTAAACAAACTATATTAGTTCCAGCTTTAAAGGTATGTGTTTGTTAGACTCTTTGCACTCCCCGTGTTGTCGTTTGACCCTGTATGAGTCCTGATAGAGCAGACATATGATCAAAAGCAATCAAACCGTGACCAAACCCATCCTTTGTTTCTTACATACATATATATATATGAACTTCATCATTTTGGTCACCCGTTTCCTTTTAAAACAAATAAAGGGTGTTTTTGAAAGAAATTTGGCTGTGGTTTCTAGCATATTTAACGACTTCGTCGAAGTACTATTCCTGATCAACAATATGTTAATTCATTAATAGTTTTATTACTCAGCTACTTCCACGCTCAGACTTTCGTTCACACATCGAAATATTTACAAACTAAACACACCCAATTCAACAATGCAACAACGAGGCAGAGTTGCTTAGCACCGTCTCTCGTTTCTCTTCATATCCTTTCTTCTTTGTTTGTCTATGGGTGTTGAGTACATATTCTCTAAACGAGCAAACGAAAGGTTATTTCCTGCTCGTGTGGACAGCAATTACACTGCATCCCAAGACATGAGTCTGTTCAAATATCGAACATAACACATTTTTTTTGTTGTTTTGATTTTTTAAAATACACCTACAAACGAAAAGCCGTTTGTACGAAGCCCCCCTTCCTTTTTAAACTAACGACGTAGAACTTCCACATATTTTATGTTGTCAACTTTTATGGTAACTTTTCGGACTTTGATCAGAATTCTTGTCACACAGTTCTTTAAATGTTGTGATTGCTGCTATTGTTTTAGCCTTAAGTCGGGTCTGATCAAGCAATCTACGGTCAAAGGCTATACAGTTGTAATCATTCCACCCTTTCCTATACCTGGGACCACATAATCCAGTATATTCGTTCTTTAAGACAGTTGGGTGTGAGTTGAGGGGATTTTGATGCCATTTCCAATAGGTCCAACGACTTCGAAAAAGCTTGTCTCTGTCTGGAATTGTGTTGTTCGAACCCAAGTCTGTTTATAATTTTATTCACATCAAGGATGCAGAAAAGGGATATAGATCAACTCCGATACTTGACTAGATTAAACCCGGAAGAACGAAGAGCCGTGTTGACATCGGCGGATTTTGGGCTCAGAACATAAAGGGCCGTAATCAAATACCACAAGTTATTTTGATCTGATGTTCTAACTGTATCGATCACCATCAACTTAGATCAGTCGTATGGCTGAAGGCGTTGACATATACGTGAAGATCACAGGATTTCGTGGAGTGTTAAAGCGTTCCAACTGTGGCCAGCCTTTTTAGGGGCGGGGAGGGGGATGCATTATATTTTCCATTTTGAAAACTTTGTTTCGGCGCTTAAACTCCAGGATATCCGGACCACTTTTTTACTACACTATCCACTACTTTCTTTAAGACAGCTGGATGTGATTTAAAGCAAATTTTGCTGCTATTTCTAGCATGTTTAATGGTGATGCAATATTTGAAAATCGTCAATGTCATTTCTTAATTTCTTCCCATACGCGACTATTGATTAATTTGTCACAGTAACAGGTCGTTTATAGATTCAGTGTTAGAGCCCTCTTACAAAATAACAGCCTTGAAAACAAGGAACATATTACGTAATAGAGTCGACCTTGGAAGTTAAACAACAACAAAAACAGGCCATTAATGAGGTCTAGCAAATACTTTTTCGATGACAAATGATATACCTAGTCGACCTTGACAGTATTAAAAAAATGTGATACGAGATTATAGTCACAGTATATGTATATATATATATATATATATATAATTTTTGGCATTCCATGCATGGTCTTTGGAGATGCGTTATTCCAGTCCTCTTTTATTCCCTGCTCTCATTATAGACAAACAGTTGATCAAGTAAACACACACACACACGTTGTTTTGTTCTTTTAAGTTTCATGCCAAGATTCTGACCACTGTTTTTTTTTTCCTTTCGAATGAAACTTAAACGGAAGAGTAGTCAAGTTGAACTGGTTTCGTTACAATAAATATTTACTCCTTGTTGAGTATTTTGAATATCTCTTACTTTGTTCGTGTTACGACTTGCATGTATGTGTGTAGTAATACACACAAATCACTTCAAAATAATGAGTGTGTGTGTAAGAAATCGTTTCTTGGATTTCTTCTATATATATATATATATATATATATATATATATATATATATATATATGTGTGTGTGTGTGTGTGTTTGCTTTAATGTAAAATTCTAAGAAAAAATAGTCAAACATTAAATGGAAGGATCACTCATGCTTTTCATTAGTGCACCGTATATATTTATTGATTATTATTTATTTCTTTTACAAGGAAAAAATTTACAATGACTTCGAAGGTTCGACTTGCTGTCATCAGAATCTATGTGTATGTATGCGTACATTTGTATAGTTGTCAATGTTAATACTCACTGTTAGTATGGATGCTCAGTGGCGATAACATATGTATGTATATATATATATATATATATATATATATATATATATATATATATATAATTACTAATGACTACTGTATTATGTGGTCAGCTTGAAGGACTAAAAACATACTTTATATTTAGTGGTTATTTAGAAAACTCCAAAACGAAGAATTCTATTCAAAGTTCGATAAGTAATCGTAAAAAACTTTACATTTCTTGCATTGCATCCTTAGTATAAATATTAGTCTCAGCTATCGTTTTACTTGATAGTATAAAAACACACCTCTATTTATTTAGCTTCAAATAAAGGAATTATTTCTATTTGATACAAACGACGTCTGACTATTTTGTGTGAAAGAACAAATTAGAAACGCAAAAAAAAAAAAAAAATTAAGACACTTAATACTTGAAGAGTGATTATTATTATTATTATTATTATTACTACATGTTCTAATTTTTGTTGTTAGTCAAGCCCCTCTGCCCGCTACATGTAGATATTTTTCTACGCCTTGAATTAACGAAAGCCTGGGAGAAAAAAAAAACACTTCCTGCGTTAGTTGTTAGCTGTCAGAGTACAATATCCTTCAAAACTGCTTCTTGTAATTCACTAATACTACTCCTGACGTACCCATGTACCCTTTCCTCTTTTCTTTTTGGCTCTATTCTGTCTTTTTTGCGATGTTTGTCTTGTGCACTATATCCATTTACTTTTGCTTATCATTCTTTACTTCCCTTATTGCCGATTTCTGTCCCCTCTTTTACTCTTTTATATCAAGTTGTAGAGCCCCTGAGCACTGTATACAATAAGCTCGTTATTATTGTATATCTTCTACCTTTTACTTGTTGCAGTCATTAGACTACGGTCATGTTGGAGCACCTTCTTCAAGAATTTTTAGTATTTATTATTATTATTATTAATTCCGCCGAGGTCGGCTTTGTCTTTCATCCGTTCAAGGTCGATAAATTAAGTACCAGTTGCGTACTGGGTCGATCTGATTGACTGGTCCCCTTCCCCAAAATTTCGAGCCTTGTGCCTAAAAGTAGAAAAGATTTATTATTATAAGGTGAGCTGGCGCATTGGACAAAAGGCTTAGCAGTATTTCGCCCACTGGTACGTTCTGAGTTCAAATTCTGCCGAGGTTGACTTCACCTTTCACCCTTTTGGGGGTCGATAAAATAAGTACCAGTTAAACGCTGGGGTCTATGTAATCGACTCATCCCCTCTCCCAAAATTGCTACCCTTGTCGCAAAATTTGAAACCATTATTATTATTATTATTATTATTATTATTATTATTAGAAATAACACATTTCTAAATCTCTCAGAGAGATTTAAGCAGTAGTGATACGATAAAGTTGTTGTATATTGTCAACTTAATGTGACAATCCCAATAAGGGAATATACTACTGCTGTTTAGCCCTAGGAAGCTGGACTGCTTCCTGTCGGCCTTGACACATTTACTGTGTCCTTATGTTTGCGAGGGGGAGACAAACTTCTCCACCCAGCCTAGCCAGCATTCAGGGACATGTTTCTGAGTCTTTGCTCATCATCAGCCTGAATGAAGTAGCATGACCAGCTGGTTGAAGAAGTCTGTCAACCTCTTGCAAACATATATAATCACAGTGAAATATATTCACTGGTTACCAAAATTAGAAATAACACCTTTCTAAATCTCTCAGAGAGATTTAAGCTGTAGTGCAAGGCCGACAGGAAGCGGTCCAGCTTCCTAGGGCTAAACAGCAGTAGTATATTCCCTTATTGGGATTGTCACATTAAGTTGACAATATACAACAACTTTATTATTATTATGTTTTACTTTTAATCTGCATTTTTGTTACAATCACTTGCCGAAACACACCTAGTGTCCTGGGGTGAGTGAAGAATAAGAGATGTTACAGTATGACTGAAAGCTTGGGGAGGAGGAGTGGCAGGGTCAATAGTGAAATATCGTCATGTAATACAACACAAACATTTGAATTAATAGGATTTTTCTAAGGATGTGGGCAGTACTTGTCAGCACAATCTTTTGGATTTCTCTGAGACATGGTTCTCCTGGGATTTTCTTTAGATGTTTCTGACATCCCTTTTTTATCATACCAAGAGCACCCACAATAACAGGAACAGTTCTTGTTTTAAGATGCCACATCTTTTGTATTTCATTTTCCAGCTCCTCATATTTACTTAATTTGTCAAGTTCCTTTACAGATATATTTTTATCAGTGGGAACACTTACATCTATTAGTCTACAAGTATTTTCTTCTCTGTCTTTAATGATTATGTCTGGTTGATTAGTCTGGATCGTTCTGTAAGTGTTGACTGGAAAATCCCAGAAGATAGTAACATTCTTACCTTCAACGACTGGCTCAGGATGATGTTCACACCAGTAAGCAGGAGTGCTGATTTTGTAGTGTTTACATATTTTCCAATGTAAATACTGTCCTACCCTATCGTGGCTATTTTTGTATTCGTTTGTTGTCAATACAGGACATCCCGAGACGAGATGGTCTACTGTTTCGTCAAATGTGTCACAGAATCTGCATTATTATTATCATTATCGTTATTATTCTCACAGCGGCAAGCTGTTAGAATTGTTAGCACATCGAGCGAAATGCTTAGCGGTATTTTCTCTGCCGCTACGTTCTGAGTTCAAATTCCACCGAGGTCGACTTTGTCTTTCATCCTTTTGGGGTTGATAAATTAAGTACCAGTTGAACACTGTGGTCGATATAATGGCTGCCTTTGTGGAAAAATTTGAAATCATTATTATCATTATTATTTTTATTAAGGTCACAAGCTGGCAGAATTGTAAGCATGCCAGGTAAAATGCTTTGCGGCATTTCGTCTGTCCTTATGTTCTGAATTCAAATTCTGTCGAGGTCGACTTTGCCTTTCATGCTTTCGGGGTCAATAAATTAAGTACCAGTTACGTACTTTGGTTGATGTAATCGACTTAACCCCTCCCCCAAAATTTCAGGCCTTGTGCCTATAGTAGTAAGGATTATTATTATCGTTAAGGTGGTGAGCTGACAGAATCTTTAGCATGCTGGATGGAATGCTTAGCAGCATTTCGTCAGTCTTGGATCTAGGTTAGAAACTGGTTCTTTCTCTATTGGCAAGAAATCTTGAAATAAACTGAATAATGACATACATGCATAGATAGATAGATAGATAGATAGTTGAGAAGTATAAAGTTTGGAAACATAACTGCATTGCATTACAAATAATATTAGAAAACAAAGATAGCCAAGGGTATTTATTGAACAAAACAGTTAGGCTGGAGAGGGTGGAAGTGCTACCTTCCAGTGAATTTGTGAAAAGATGGGTGACAGTTGGTAAAATGGTTAGGGTGAATGGCCCTCTTATAGGCACGCACCTGTAGATTGGAGAACAACATTTGGGAATGGGCCTGTGTCAGGATAGTTCTGGATCTGATGGATACCTTGACAGGCCCTAGTTGAAGTTTCTCCTGTATCAAGAGAACTGCATCATTCATCTCATCACATACTTTGTATACTTTTATTATATTTCACCATCTTTTTCATTTCCTTCTTTTCATCTTTTATGTAAATCCCTCCACAAATTGTTCCTTGCCCTTGTGATATCAACCTCATCTGTGCTCCTGTGGTTAATAAAAGAAATTATTGTTATTATTAAGGTGGCGAGCCGGTGGAATTGTTAGCATTCTGGGCAAAATGCTTAGTGGTATCTTGTCTGCCCCTACGTTCTGAGTTCAAATTCTGCTGAGGTTGATTTTGCCTTTCATCTTATCGGGGCGGTCGATAAAATAAGTACCAGTTGAATACTCAGTTCGATGTAATCGACTTATCCCCCCCCCCCCAAATTGCTGCCCTTGTGTCAAAATTTGAAACCGTTATTATTATTATTATTATTATTATTATTATTATTATTATTCCAGGTACCTCGTAAACACATCTCCCTCCTCAGCAAGCGTCTGAAGAAATCCTTGGCCCACTTCAAAAAAATCAAACCCATTGCAGAGCTTTCTGAGTCCGATCCGCATCATGATGACTTCCGGCTATTTCTCTTCGACCCGTCCAAGTACCGAGATGCTGACTGCTTCTCTGAGGAGGAACGCCAGTTGCTACTCGAAGCAGGTGTTGATGTTGAAACGGCACTGTTCTGGGCAGAAGTTGGGTTGAATTATGACAATTGGAATGCCTCTGAGATTCTACGAGCCATTCTGCCAAAAGGCTTTGACAATGTGTCTGGGTTCAGCAATGTTGGACATATTGCACATTTCAACCTGCGAGATGAGACTCTACCCTACAAATTCATTATAGGTTAGTAATTATTATTATTTGTATTATTTTACATATGCACAACAGGTTAAACTGTTCCTTACATTGAGCTACAACAAGTAACCTTAGATGCCAAAAACCCTCCTAAGTATTCTGGTTTTCCTTAATAACACTTTTCTGAAGCTGTACTAAACCATATCAGGATAATTATCCCTCTAGGACATCTCCCCCATAGGATAATTCCCCCCAACGACAACCACCCACTAGGACAATCCTCTCCAATATATTAAGAAGTTTTAAATCATCATCTGTTGTCCTCAGGGGTAATTGTCCTTGGTGGGAGGTAAATGCCCTAGACTTATACTAAACTAAGTTTTATGCTTATTTATATTATTTATTATTATTATTATTATTGAATGAGAGAGCAGTGCATGCCATCAAAATGACACTGGGGTAAAATATTCGAAGCCCAGTATACCCATTATGACTACCCTTCTGATAAGGGTACACCAGGTACATGCATCACAACCATGTGTGCGCGACATGGTGATCTCCTATCAAGATAAACAGCTCATGACCTCGCAGGTGTGGCAGAGTTAGAATTTTCTTCAGGTTGAGTAGCCCATCCCACTCAAAAGGTCCCTGAATATGGGTTGTTTGAGGATGTTGAACAAAACACCCATGTTTCCAAAGGTGAATTATTCAAACCCCAAAGAATTCCTCTCAACACATGGCTATGATGCTCCCCCACTACTTCTGCTCATGATCAGAGATGTCCATATTGTCAGCCACCAAGGGACATGCTCAACTGGTTAAGGTCAAACAACTGACAAGCAAATCTGTGGTATTGAGCAGAATATTTGCTGTAGCCCATCTTTTTATACCAAGACAAAACAATGTACATGATAACACTTCCAATCAATTAAGATCAGAATATTATTATTATTATTATTATTATTATTATTATTATTATTATTAATTATTATTTATTATTATTATTATTAATTATTATTTATTATTATTATTATTATTAATTATTATTTATTATTATTATTGTTATTATTATTATTATTATTATTATTGTTATTATTATTATTATTATTATTAAGGTGGTGAGCTGACAGTCGTTAGCATGCCAGACAAAATGCTTAGTGGTATTTCTTCGTCTTTACATTCTGAGTTCAAATTTTGTCGAGGTTCACTTGGTCTTTCATCCTTTTGGGGTTGAATGTGATCAACTCCCTCCCTCCCTCCCCTGAAATTGCTGGGCTTGTGTCTAAAATTTTAAACTATCATCATCATCATCGTTTAATGCCCATTTTCCATTACTGACATTGATTGGACTGTTTGACAGGAGCTGTTCAGGCTTCAGTTGTCTGTTGCAACATTGCATTCTATGCTAACCATTTCACAGAGTGTGCTGGCTGCTTATTACATGCCACCGGCATGGGTGCGTTTATGCAGCACCAGCACTTGTAAAGGACAAGCCTGTATGTATGGATGGATGATAGCAATTTTACTTAGCTTGAAACGCCTTCCCAAGTACAGCAAATCACCACAACTCTCGGTCCCTTGTCATTTCCTCAGTAAAGCCCAGTGTCCAAAGATCCCTTCTCACCACTTCATCCCACACCTTTCTGGGTTTACCACTTCCACAGGTTCCCTTCACAATTAGAGCTCGGCACTTCTTTATCCAGTTGCCCTCATCCATATGCATCACATAACCAAACCCCTGCAGTCTTCTCTCTTGCACACCTCTTATATCCAGTTTTTCTCTTAAATCATTAACACTCTGTCATGTGTGCACATTGACATTACCTGTCCAGCAGAGCATGCTGGCTTCATTTCTTACAAGCCTTTGCAAGTCTTCTGTAGTCAAAGCCCATGTTTCACTGCCATGTAGCATAGCTGTACGTACACAAGCATCATACAGTCTGCTTTCACTCTGAGGGAGATGCCCTTGGTCACCAACAAAGGTAGAAGCTCTATGAACTTTGTCCAGCCTGTTCTTATTCTAGCAACTACACTTTCAGAACTTCCTCTTCCACTGCTAACATGGTTGCCTAGGTAACAGAAGCTGTCTATTCTAATGATCCCCCATATATTTCAGGTAGTCTATTGTCTGCATTTTAGTGCATATTGTACCTGCACATTTTCATCACACAGAGACTATTTCTCCATTACCCTTCCTGAGATTCCACTACACCTCTTATGTGTCCAAAGCTTGCACTGCGTACACAGTATGGAGTTTCTATCAACACCTTTCTTACATCAAGCAGGGCCATCTCCCTGAAGGGACTTGTGGTTTGTCTGATTTCCTACTTACTAGGCCTTTGGCTTTTGTTAAAGTAACTCTAAGACACTTAGATTCTAGGCCTTGCTTCCACGCCTGAAATTTCTTCTCTATGTCAGGTAGAGATTCAGCATAGAGGAGCTACGTCATCAGCATAGAGGAGCTCCCAAGGGTAGCCGGTCTTGAATTCCTCTTAAGACCCGGAAGATAAGCAAGCGGTAGCTGAGAACTGATCCTTGGTGAACTCCTACCTGTACACTGAATTCATTGCTATATTCGTTGCCAACCATCACCTTACTGGCAGCATCCCTATACATGGCTTGTACAGCTCTCATTAACTAATCTATCCTTAGCTTCTGCATTGACCACTAGATAAGGGAGCAGGGGACCCTGTCAAAGGCTTTTTCTATGTCGACAAAAGCCAAATACAGAGGTTTATTTTTGGCCAAATATTTCCCCTGTGGTTGCCTTACCAAGAGTATAGCATCAGTCGTGCTTCTACCTGGCACGAATCTGAACTGCATCTCATCTATGCTAACTCTCTTCCTAATTAATTGAGCTATGACCCTTTTTGTGACTTTCATCAACTGGTCCAGCAATTTGATTTCTCTGTAGTTATTTCTGTCTAAAGCATCACCTTTGCTTTGTAGCAGTTGACTATAATGCTGTTACACCAATTGTTGGGTATGACTCCCTTGTGGACTACCTGATTAACAATACAGGTGACTACTCTGCCAGATATTTTAAGCTTCTCAGCAGTGATTCCTGATGGGTCAGGGGCTTTCTCTGTCTTCATATCCTTAATTGCTTTATCTACCGAGCTACTATCAATTCGGATAGCTGGTCCCTCAGTTGGGTTGACAGTGGGCAGACTCTCCTTCTCCCATGCATTCTCTACATTTAGCAGCCTTTCATAATGGCATTTCCAAGCCTCTTTTTTTACAGAATTACTAAAAGCAAGTGAACCATCATCCATGTGGACCCACTCCTCTCCTATGACATCATGATTTTCTCTCACACACTGTCTCGCAATCTGAAGCACTTTAAGTCACACTGCAGAACATTGGCAAACTTCTTCTTTTCTGCTTCTTTCCTGGCTAACTATATCTGTCTCCTAGCTTCCCTTCTGACTATATGATACTGTTCCCTGCTACCACCACACTTCCAGTCCTTCCAGGCCTGATTCTTTTCTCTAATGGCCCTGTTAACTACACTGTTCCACAACCATGTCACCTTAGATTGAGAAGGGACTTTACACCAGTCACAAATTGGGTTAGTGGCCCTCAGCAGGTTATCCCCTAGGAACCTCCAGTTGTCCTCCACATTATATGACTCCATATCCTCCTTTTTTTCATCAAATGCTTCAAGTAACACATCTCTAAATCTCTGGCCATTCAGAGGACCCTAGGGCTTCCAGACCTTTCTTTTCCACACAGGTTGTCTTCTTGGAAGCCTTTTAGCCCTAATTCTGGAGTCACTAATGACTAACCTATGTTGAGGGAGGGATGCATTCTTCACCTGGGAAATCTTTTTGCATTTATAAGCAGCCAGCTTTCCTGTTTTCTGGCATGGTTTGATTTTCAATTTTCCAAGGGTTGCTGATAGAATTATTAGTTAAGAAGGCACATGGCTGAGTGGTTAATGTGTTGCACTCCTGATCTTGCGATCATGGGTTCAAATCGCCAGGCTGAGTGGTGCTTTGTGTTCTTGAGCAAAACACTTCATTTCATGTTACTCCAGTTCACTCAGATGTAAATGAGTTCAAGCAATGGCTGGGAAGTTAACCCCTGTGATGGACTACCACCCTTTTATAATCTCATTAACTTCTACCTGATGGAAACCAGATTAAGCTCTGTCCTTATCAGTCCCGGGGTCTCATATAATCAACTGTATCTATCCCTATACCCACTAAATATGTGGTGGCACGTGGCTTAGTGGTTAGTGTGTTGAACTCATAATCATAAGATTGTGGTTTCAATTCCTGAGCTGGGGACACATTGTGTTCTTGAGCAAAACACTTCATTTCACGTTGCTCCAGTCCACTCAGCTGGCAGAAATGAGTAATCCTGTGTCCTATACAGGTGGGGAGTATATATGCTAGAAATCAGGGAGCCGACCCTTATGAGTTGGCATGACTTGAGAAGGTAACTTTTACCTTTCTTTTTTTACCTGATGGGAACCAGATTAAACTCTATCCTTATGAGTCCTGGGTCTCATATAATCAACCATATCTACCCCTGCACTCATGAAATATCTGTGTTCTTGTACGTAAATCATTCTGTTATTTGCTTGTTTCTCTGTTAACGTTTTTTTTTTCGTTTTGTAATTTTTGACTTGCAGGACAAGTTATTTTGGACAAGGTACCAAGTGTGAGGACAGTAGTTAACAAGACCAATATTATTGACAATACCTTCCGTAATTTCCAGATGGAACTGTTGGCTGGAGAAGACGATTTCTATGCCACTGTTCGAGAGAATAAATGTATCTACCAGTTTGATTTTTCAAAAGTTTACTGGAATTCCAGACTTTGTGAGTAAATATATTTATTCATTATGTTATAGTTGAGACTATTAGTGTTGCTGTTGCTAAGGTGGTGAGTTGCCAGAACGGTTAGCACATCGGACAAAATGCTTAGCAACATTCCTTCTTGCCTTGTATGTTCAGAGTTCAAATTTCACCACGGTTGACTTTGCCTTTCATCTTTCTGAGGGTTAATAAAACAAATACCTGTAAGTACTGGGGTTGATGTAATCAACATGTGTCTTTCCCTCAAAATTGCTGGCCTTGTACCAAAGTTAGAAAGGATTGTTGTTGTTGCTATGGGAGCGAGTTGGCAAAACTATTAGTCATCATCATCATCATCGTTTAGCGTCCGCTTTCCATGCTGGCATGGGTTGGACGGGTTGACTGAGGGAGCCAGAGGCTGCACCAGGCTCAATCTGATCTGGCAAAGTTTCTACAGCTGGATGCCCTTCCTAACGCCAACCACTCCAAGAGTGTAGTGAGTGCTTTTTACATGCCACTGGCACGAGGGCCAGTCAGGCAGTTCTGGCAACGACCACACTCAAAAGTTGCTTTTACATGCTACCTGTTCGAGAGAATAAATGTTGTTTTTCATGTGCCACCAGCAAATGTGCCGGTAAGGTGATGCTGGCAACGATCATACTCGAATGGTTCTTTTCATGTGTCACCGGCATGGGGCCCAATCCATGGCCCTGGCAACGATCATCAGACAAAATACTTTGCAGCATTTGTTCCTCTTTAGAGTTTAAATTCCACGAAGGTTGATTTTTTGCCTACCATCCTTTCAAGGCCATTAAAATAAAATACCAGTTGAGCACTGGGGTTGATGTAATTTACTTAATTCTCCCCTTAAAATTACTGGCTGTGTGCCTAAATTAGTAACAATTATCATTGTATATGAGTTGGCTGATAGGGAAGGGGTTGGCAAAGTCATTAAAGTATTGAACAAAATGCCACGTGGTATTTGTTCTGGCTCTTTATGTTCTGGGTTCAAATCCTACTGATGTTAACCCAGGCTTTCATCTTTCTGGGGGTCAGTAAAATAAGATGCCAGTCAAATACTGAGGTTGATTTGATTGACTCATCAAATCTTAGTGTTCGTTTCTATATTAGAAACTGTTGCCCATCATCATCATCGTCATCATCATTGTTTTATCTTTCATTTATTTTTTTCCATGCTTGCATGGGTTGGATGAAATTTGTTGAAGCAGATTTTCCATGGCCAGGTGCCTTTCCTGTTGCCGACCCTTATTTATTTCCAAGTAAGGTAATATTTCCCTCCAACCAGGCATGTTTACACGGAACATTGGAAATGAAATACACTGATTGCATGACTGACGCTCACAACTAGCACATGTCAAAGCAAGGAGACAGCAGCGCACACACGCACACACACACACACACACACACATGCATACATTTCAATTTTCTGAAGTTTTAAAAATATTTTCCAAAAAATTTTTTAAATAACTGTAGGCATAGCTGTATGGTTTAAGAGGCTTGCTTCCCAATCATATAATCTTTAGTTCAGTCCCACTGTGTAACACCTTGGCTAAATGTCTTCTACTGTTGTCCTAGGCTGACCAAAGCCTTATGAGGGAATTCGATAGAAACCCGGCGTGCGTGCGCTTGTGTGTGTACCTTTGACTTGATAATTGTAAATGAGTATCACCACAGTTGATGAGCATCTCCAGTTTTCTATGAGAAACGTCTATGCATGTGAAAATATTGCTTTGCTTGGAAACAGATGAGGGTTGGTAATAGGAATGGTATCCGGCTATGCAGAGTTTCTATCGCAATTCTGTCTGGCTTATGTAAACATGGAAAAGTATGGGTTAAACGATGATAATAATAATCCTTTCTATTGTAGGCACAAGGCCTGAAATTTTGAGGGAAAGGGCCAGTCGATTAAATCGACCCCAGTACGCAACTGATACTTAATTTATTGACCCTCGAAAGGATGAAAGGCAAAATCGACCTTGGCGGTATTTGAACTCAGAATGTAAAGACAGACGAAATACTGCTAAGCATTTCGACCAGCATGCTAACGATTCTGCCAGCTCACCACCTTGGACTCCTTGTACCAGACATGGAAGAAATATCTTGTAATATTTGTTCCAGCACTTTAGCGTCTAAATTCATTTGTCATTGAGGTCAATTTAACCTTTCATCCTACCGTAATCGATAAATTAAAGTTCAAGTCGAGTACATGATCGTAAATCAATCATCCCTTTCAAATCTTTAGCTTTATGTTAAAGATATCTCATATACAGAATGTTAAAGATCAAAAAAAAAATTTAACGAATCAAGGGAAGTAACTCATACATAGGAACAACAGAGTTATTTCCCTTGAAACAAATTTCGTATCGATATTCCATACGCTTATTTGCTGTTTTGTGCATGTTTGGAGATGAAAAACGAACAAATGATCGGAATTTTAAGATACTAGTTGAGAGGTTGGAGGTTTGTCTCATGTAAACACAACTAGGAGTATCTATGAAGTGTATTTTTAGTTAAGTCTTCACCATCCAATCTTTTAGATTATACCATTGCTTCTGCCTAAAGCCCTAAATGAAGGATTCTACTGTCATCATCATCATCATCGTTTAACGTCTGCTTTCCATGCTAGCATGGGTTGGACGATTTGACTGAGGACTGGTGGACCAGATGACTACACCAGGCTCCAATCTGATTTGGCAGAATTTCTACAGCTGGATGCCCTTCCTAGCACCAACCACTCCGAGAGTGTAGTGGGTGCTTTTACGTGCCACAGGCACGAGGGCCAGTCAGGCAGTACTGGCAACAGCCACGCTCATGCAGCAAAATCTTCAACTGTGTTTGCTGTGGGATCTCCTATCGAAGTCTGGTGCCTTTGGGATCCATCCCTCTCTCATCTTTTGAATTAGAGGTCGCCGCTCAGATCGCATTATTGCAGTGTGTGCTGCTGATGCTCTCTCACTGTGTTCCATCATGGTTGCAAATCTCTTCTCTCTACACTTTCGAAGTTTATCTAAAGGCAAGGCTGCTGATTTGGGTTCATACTATAGTGTCATCTCATGAGTTGCTGCTTGAACACAAAAGGCTGGAACAGACATTTTATATGATCTTTTAACAATTTCACTAATTCATTATCCCAGATTAGTTCATTTTTGATCCTGTAAAGATAAACGGTGAAGTTGACTTTGGCATGAGTGGAATTCAGAGCCAAGAGATTTGGAGCTAATACCACATGGCAGGACTCTGCCAATTCACTGCATTTTTGACTTATATGGTTAATCCACATTATTCTGTAAGGAGCATAGGGCTGGTTTCCTCGTTTCTCTGATGTATATATATTCCTCCCTGGACAGGACGCCAGTCCATTGCCGGACTCCTCATTTTTACCGGCTGAATTTACTGGAGCAATGTGAAATGAAGTGTTTTACTCCAGAACACAATGCATTGCTTAGTCCAGGAATTGAAACCATAATCATATGATCATAAGTTCAACACCCTCACCACTATGCCATGCACTCCACTTTTGGCTTTTATATATACAGATATATTTCCACCACAAGATCCAATCTTTGTTGTGGTATGGTGGCCGGTATACCTCAGTGACCCTGAGAGCAATGCCAGCAACAATCTCTTAGTAGGGTCTCCCATCATGGACAGGTCAAAGGATACAGGCCAGACTAATATGGATCACCTCTTTCCACTGATAAAAATGGGTTTGTTTAGGGCCAACATTATTCTTTTACTTGTTTCAGTCATTTGACTGCAGCCATACTGGAGCACCGCCTTTAGTCGAGCAAATCGACCCCAGGACTTATTGTTTGGAAGCCTAGTACTTATTCTATCGGTCACTTTTTGCCGAACCGCTAAGTTGCGGGGACGTAAACACACCAGCATTGGTTGTCAAGCGATGTTGTGGGGACAAACGCAGACACACAAACAAACATACATATATATATATATATATATATATATATATATATATATATACATATATACAACGGGCTGCTTTCAGTTTCCGTCTACCAAATTCACTCACAAGGCTTTGGTCGGCCCGAGGCTATAGTAGAAGACACTTGCCCAAGGTGCCATGCAGTGGGACTGAACCCGGAACCATGTGGTTGGTAAGCAAGCTACTTACCACACAGCCACTCCTATGCCTATGTTGAATGTTTCTTCAGACTAGTTTCTGTATAAAAAAGAGGTGTGTATTGAACCTGAGCTTATTTTTCTTTCTTTCCCTTTGCAGCCATGGAACATGAGAGGATTGTGTCAAAATTAGAGAAGGGTGACGTGGTGTATGACGTGTTTGCTGGTGTAGGTCCATTTGCCATCCCTGCAGCAAAAAAGGGGTGTGTTGTGCTAGCCAATGATCTGAATCCTGAGTCATACAAATCCCTGGTGCACAATGCAGCCATGAACAGGATCAAATCTGACTTCTGTGCCTACAACCTGGATGGTCGGAAGTTCATCAGAAACAGCGTGAAGGAGGACATGTGTTGTCGATGGTTGCAACTGATCGATGCAGAAGCTATCCACAGCGGTGTGAATTGCAGCAATGTCAGTTACACCGAGAATAATAATGAAAAAGCTGTTGGTGGCAACATTGGAGGTTGTAATAGTGGTGGAGATATTATTGGTGCTGTTATTGGTGGTATTTGCACAGACATTGGCAATGCTGCCGTCACAAAAAATTGGACTTCTCCTGCGTTCCACATTGTCATGAATCTACCCGCCATTGCTGTTGAATTCTTAGATGTCTTTCAGTCCATGTGCAGCGATATCCCTGTCACCAGCCCCATAGTGTCTCTGCTGGAACAGAAGACGTGTCTCCTGCCTCATGTCTATTGCTACTGCTTCTACAAAGGTGAAAGCCCCGAGGCAGATATTGAGAAAAGGGTGCGCCAGGCACTCAGATGTGATCACCCACCTCAAGATCTTGTAATTCGCTTTGTACGCAATGTGGCACCAAACAAAGACATGTACTGTGTAGAGTTTGTTGCATCAAAGGAGCTGCTGTGGAGACCAGTAACACAGACAAGGATGAAGGTAGACAGCCATGGAAATAGCAAATGTTATGCAGGTGAGTGTTAAAAGTTAACATATTACAACAACAGCAGTAGTCTTTGTGGATTGGATACATATGATGTATATATGAATGCATGTACTTTGACATACATTAACACCACACACACACACACACAAACACATAATATATATATACAATATACAAGAGTGTTACTCAGTTGAGTCCACTGCATCTTACAGCAGAAACAGCTGTAAGCTAATGAAGTTCATATATTAATCGTTTATTTTTTTACGGTTCTATAGTTAAGAGATGAGGAATTATGTATGTTATTTACATTATTTACATTTGACGGATATTTGTCCTCATCTTGTTTGTTGCTAACACAACGTTTCGGTGGATATAAACTCCAGCCTTCTTCAGGTGTTTTGGGGAAATTTCAAACCTGGGTTCTCATTCCTGAGGTATTTTTCGATATTATCATTATTATTATTATTAGTGTTCAGGTCATTACTTGGAATTGAACTTGGAATCTTGGAGTTAGTAGCCTGCGCTCTTAACCACTACACCATATGCCTTAGGAATGAGAACCCAGGTTCAAAATTTCCCCAAATCATCCGAAGAAGGCTGGAGGGTATATCAGCCGAAATGTTGTGTTAACAACAAACAAGATGACAAATATCCGTCAATTGTAAATAATGTACATAATGTTTATTTTTTTGTTATGAAGATGCAGGATGAAGTGGTGAGAAAGGAATCATCAGATGTTGGGCCTCACAGAGGGGATGACAGGGGACTGAGACTCCTGGCAGTTTGCTGTGCTAGAGAAGACATATAGAGCTAAGTAAATATGTGGCCATCCTTGCATACAGGTATGTCCCCTGTATCCTGCTTCAGCTGAGTGTTCCTAATCTTGTGGGCTCGTGGGTGCCAGTGTCACGTAAAAAGCACCTGTGCTGGTGCCACATAAAAGCACCTGTGCCACTGGTGAGTTAAAAGTATCCAGTACACTCTACAAAGTGGTTGGTGTTAGGAAGAGCACCCAGCTGTAGAAACCACAACAGATATGGAGTCTGGGCAGCTCTTCAGCTAGCCATCTCCTCTCAAACTGTCTAACCCATGCCAGCATGGAAAACAGACATTATTAAGTGAATATGATGATGATGATGATGATGATATATATTCCCAACGACGCATTGTAGCCTTGAGCAAGACACTTTATTTCACGTTGCTTCAGTCCACTCAGCCCGCAAAAATGAGTAGTACGTGTATTTCAACCTTCTACACACACACACACACACACACACACACACACACACAAACACACACACACATATATATTATATCTGTGTGGTTAGGAAGCTTGCTTCTTAAGTATGTGGTTTCAGGTTCATTCCCACTGTCTGACACCTTGGGTAAGTGTCTTCTGCTCTGGCCTGTGTCCAACTGAAGCTCTGTGATTGAATTTGATAAGTGGAAGTTACCATTGTGTGTATGCATGTGTGTGAAAGTGCCTGTGTCTCATTTAATGGCTATGTATATACATATGTATGTGTATTTATATTTATACATGTATACACACATACATGTATAAACACAAATTTTATCATCTGTTTTGCCATGCCTGGACAGGCAGGTGGATTGTCTCCCAGATAGCGTATGCCCAATCCATATGGTCTTTTGTCAGCACCTCCATAAGATGCAGCAACTTCTGATCTGTCTTCACCAATTTGTTACAAGTCTTCCTCAGTCTTCTCCTCCTATGTGTGTGTGTATGTATATATATATATATATATATATATATATATATAATATATATGTGTGTGTATGTTCATGTGCATGTATGTGTGTGTGTGTGCATGTGTATATATATATATGTGCATGTATGTATGTGTGTGTTTGTGTGCATGTGTGTATATATATATATATATATATATATATATATATATATATATATATATGCACACACACACGTACCCACATGCACGCACGCATGAATATAGGTATATACATGTTCAGTGTGTATGATTGGGTATGTGTGTGTGTGTGAGCTCATGACTGAGATGTATGACCCCAGTCAGAACAACAGCTGTGCACAGTTACTAACACAGATATTGCATCCATCTCTAATCTCTGCTGTCAAACAAACCGTGTGTGTGGTTTAACAACATTTTGTAAAGGGCACCATAACCTCTAATCGTTCCTTCCGATGACCCTACCCTTCTCTGTGCTGTGTACGCCGTCGCACACTCCACTGCATTCATGTCTGTAAAACTGCATTTATCAAAACTCTGGTGCCCTTTGCGATCCTATACTGTTCCACATTTGTTTCCGTGGGAGGGTATTCAACAACAATACAATTCATTCGTGTATTCTGCACTTCATTCTGCATTCTTATACACTGCACTTTACTTGAAAACACTGCGTTCCTGTAGACTGCACTCCGCTTGGAAACACTGCATTTGTATACACTGCACTTTATTCAAAAACATTGCATTCCTGTATACTGCACCTCCCCAAATACACTGCATTCATGTACACTGCACCACACTTGAAAACACTGCATTTCTGTGCACTCCTTTCTTAAACATTGTCTTCCTTGACATTGTACTCCATTGTGCAACACTGTATTGCACTCCACTACACTCTGTCTGATCACTACCACCACCTCCACTGCAGCAACAAGGAACCACCTTTGTTTTTGTAGTACCACTCTGCTTTCTTTCAGTAGTTGATATGCCTAGTGCCCACCTAAATGGCGAGTGAGGTATCATGACAAAACTAACCTAACCTGGATGATAATTTTATAAATTTTACTTTTAAAATGGATTCTATAAACTGAAATGATAAAAAACTAATAAAGACAAAAGTTGTTGTCAATTTTACTTTATACATTGCAAGTTAACGACTTCCCTGTGCCTGATAAGATCTCATTTTATTTAAATAACTATTACTAGGTTTATCATGTATAACATAATTACTATGATAGGCGCAGGAGTGACTGTGTCAACTTTGCCTTTTCATCCTTTCAGGGTTGATAAATTAAGTACCAGTTGCAAATTGGGGTTGATCTAATTGACTGGCTCCCTCCTCAAAAACTTTTGAGCCTTGTGCCTAGATTAGAAAAGGACATTTTGATAACTTATAGGCGGCGAGCTGGCAGAAATGTTAGCACGCTGGGCAAAATGCTTAGTGGTATTTCGTCTGCTGTTACGTTCTGAGTTCAAATTCTGCCGAGGTCCATTTTGCTTTTCATTCTTTCAGGGTCGATAAATTAAGTACCAGTTACGCACTGGGGTCGATGTAATCGACTTAATCCCTTTGTCTGTTCTTGTTTGTCCCCTATGTGTGTAGCCCCTTGTGGGCAATAAAGAAATAAGAAACGTTAGCATGCTGGGTGAAATGTTTAGTGGTATTTCATCTGTCTTTACGTTCTGAGTTCACATTCCACTGAGGTCGACCTTGCCTTTCATCCTTTCAGGGTTGATAAATTAAGTACCAGTTGCATACTGGGGATGATCTAATTGACTGGCTCCCACCTCAAAAAATTTCGAGACTTGTGCCTAGAATAGAAAAGGATATTTTGATAACTTAAACTGGCAGAAACGTTAGCATGCTGGGCAAAATGCTGAGCGGTATTTTGTCCATCTTTATGTTCTGAGTTCAAATGCCATTGGAGTTTACTTTGTCTTTCATCCTTTTGGGGTTAACAAAATAAATACCAGTAGAGTACTGGGGTTGATGTAACCAACTTGTTCCCACCCCCAAAATTGCAGGCCATGCGCCACAATTTGAAATCATCACCATCATCATCATAGTGGTGTAAAGAAAACAAAATGCCGCTAAGCATTTTGTTGGACACGCTAATGAACCTGTCAACTCATCACCTTAATTAATAATCCTTTCTTTCATAGGCACAAGGGCTGAAATTTGTGGGAGGGGGATAGTCAATTATACTGCCCCCCCCCCCCCCCCCCCCCCGTACTCAAATGATACTTAATTTACTGGCTGAATGGTAACATTGACCTTGGCGGAATTTTGACTCAGAACATAGCGATGGGTGAAATACTGCTCAGCATTTCGTCCAG
>NC_142933.1:22902638-22907638 GCF_046866305.1 Octopus bimaculoides
GCTTCTCCAAAAATCATTGAGCTACAAATCGTGACATTATTTCCCCTGTCAAATTGTCCTGTGGATTGTATTACATACACACACTCTCTCTCTCGCACACACACGCACACACTTAATTGGAAATGTTATATATTTCAGATTCTCAACCCGAGACTAAGAAGCGACGTATGGAGACTCTAGAGGTTGGATCTCAACAACAACAACTACAACAACATGCATTTCACTGCTCACAACCAAAATGATGATCTTTTATTCCACAGCATTGGCAGTTGTTTTCCTTTCATCAGCACAGTTCAGGGCCAACTTGGGCTTCATTATGGCCTTAACAATATACTACTTAGCAGTAAAAGAGAAAATAAATTTTATTTATTTTGTTTTACATGTGTTTGTTGTTGCTATTTAACCCAAGGTCAATTATGATCCGGCAGGCTGTTGATCAAATGCATTCCTACCAGAACCATTCCGATCTTTTCTGGATATTTAAACCTACTTTATCTGATGTAACATGTAGCTCAACATCATCATTTAATGTCCATTTTCCGTGCTGGCATGGGTTGGACAGTTTGACAGGAGCCGCAGCAGGTTCCATTGTCCATTTTGCCATAGTTTCTACAGCTGTATGCCCTTCTTAATGCCAACCACTCTATAAGAGTGTAGTGGGTGCTTTTTATGTGACACCAGCACCAGTGCTTTTTTTTTATGTGGCCCCATAACCAGGGTTTTTATTTACGTGGCCCCATAACCAGTGCGTTTTTGTGTGGCTCCAGAAATTTGTTATTTTGAATATATAGGAAAACCAGGACAATAAAATATCTTTTGGTAAGGTGTAGAAGAAAAAGAAGCCTTGTGAATAGATTTGGTAGATGGAAATTGAAAGAAGCCTATCGTGTTTATATGTTATATACACGCGTGTGGTGTGTGTGTGTTTCTCATCACCGCTTGATGTCCAGTGCTTGTGTGTTTATATCCCTGCAACTTAACGGGTCAGCAAAAGAGATCGATGGAATAAGTAGCAGGCTTAAAAAAAAAAGTTTTAAGTTTTGACGTTGATTCATTCCACTAAAAATTCTTTAAAGTGATGCCCCAGCATGGCCGTAGTCTAATGACTGAAGCAAGTAAAAGATAAAAGATAAGGTAGCTATTATGTGGAACCGAAAGACTTTTTTCCTCATCCATCATTATCATCATCACTTCACATTCGTTTTCCATCCTGGCATGGATTGGACGGTTTGACTGAGGACTGACAAGCCAGTAGGCTGCACCAGGCTCCAATCTGATCTGGCAAGGATTCTAACGCCAATCACTCTGCAGCTTAATAATTGTAATCATGACTGAAAGACAAGCATTATGGTTAGAAATAAGGTCATGGAATGGTATGTACAGGAAGAACCGATTTTCTGGAACTCCTGGTTCCAAAGTCCTCCAAGATAACTGATTTTTCTGAACCAAGAGTGGTCATACTGGTCAACAGACTCTAAATTAAACAAATGTTAAATTTAATCAAGTAATTAAATGAAATACAGACATCTGTACATTAGTGTAAAGTAATGCCGAGTATATAAGAGATGCCAGGCCATCAATATCTGGTCAATTGGTGTTGTACCTGAAGGTGCATAGCTCAGTGGTTAGAGAGTCGGGCTCAGAATCATAAGGTAGCGAGTTCGATTCCCGGGCCGGGCTGTGAGTTTTGTTCTTGAGCAAGGCACTTTATTTCACGTTGCTCCAGTTTACTCAGCTGTAGAAATGAGTTGCGACGTCACTGGTCCCAAGCTGTATCTACCTTTCCCTTTCCACTGGAAAACAGCAGTGGTGTGGAGAGGAGAGGCTGGTATGCATGGCCGACTGCTAGTCTTCCACAAACAACCTTCCCCGGACTTTCACACACTTATTGCAGCGGCCCTGTAAAAAAACTCGGAAGGTTGGGCCTCCAATCAGGCCTTTCGCAATATCCTTAAAGCCAGGAACTTTTCAGCACCATCGGAAGGTAACTTTCTAGGTGCAATCCCATGGTCATTTTTGACCGATGGGGGTCTTTACCCTTTACCTGTATCTGCGAATATATACACTGAGCAGCATTTCGTCCGTCTTTACTTTCTGAGTTCAGATTCCGCCGAGCTCGAATTTTCTTTTCGTCCTTTGAGGGTCGATGAAATAAACACCATTTGAACACCAGAGTCAATGTAATCGACTTTCCTCGCCGGAATTGTTGGCCTTGTGCCAAAATTTGAAACCAATACAAACTTACACGAGGTGGTATCAAAAAGCTCTCGGACTAGTTCTGTGGCGTGCCAACTATACTAATACGTATATATTCACAGATATAAATGTATGCACACTTCACAGTCGTAAACACCTTTATAAAGAGGTGTGAAGTTATAAAGGCATGAATAATTTAAACAGGTGACATTAAAAAAGGATGCTGAGATGTCGATGAATAAGAGTAAATATGAAATCTTGGTTCCAAGACTGCAGTTTTATGAAATCTCATTAAGAGTTGTGAAAATGGGACGATATGTAGATGTTCTTTTATTCTATTACTCTTTTACTTGTTTCAGTTATTTGACTGCAGCCATGCTGGAGCACCGCCTTTAGTCGAACAAATCAACTCCAGGACTTATTCTTTGTAAGTCTAGTACTTATTATATAGGTCTCTTTTGCCGCAACGCTATGTTACGGGGACGTAAACACACTAACATCGGCTGTCAAGCGATGGTGTGGGGACAAACACAGACACAAACACACACACACACACACACACACACACACACACACACACACACACACACACATACAAGGCGGCGAGCTGGCAGAAACGTTAGCACGCCGGGCGAAATGCTTAGCGGTATTTCGTTCTGAGTTCAAATTCCGCCGTGGTCGACTTTGCCTTTCATCCTTTCGGAGTCAATTAAATAAGTACCAGTTACGCACTGGGGTCTATATAATCGACTTAATCCGTTTGTCTGTCCTTGTTTGTCCCCTTTGTGTGTAGCCCCTTGTGGGTAGTAAAGAAATAACACATATATACAACGAGCTTCTTTCAGTTTCCGTCTACCAAATCCACTCACAAGGCTTTGATCGGCTCGAAGCTATAGTAGAAGACACTTACCCAAGGTGTCATGCAGTGGGACTGAGCCCGGAGGCATGTGGTTGGAAAGCGAGCTTCTTACCACACAGCCACCCCTAAACAATATCAATGTGAAAACAGTATAATATACGGGAGGGTGCTGAAAAGTTTTCTGGTTTGGGGTAACAGAAAATACAGGAGGATCACTTGATTATGACTTGCTTCAACATACTCCCATCTCAGATTCACACACTTATTGCAGCGGTCCTTCAGTTATCCTAAGCCCTGTAAAAGAACTCGGAAGGTTGGGCCTCCAATCAGGCCTTTCGCGATACCCTTAAAGCCAGAAACTTTTCTGCTTCAGCACCATCTCGCACGCGTGAAAAGTTTTCCGAAAGCGTATGCAGACACACACATGAGGATACGTTCATGTGTATAAAGAGGATAATAGATGTATAGAAACGAGTAATCCTGAAATTTGGGTGAGGTAGGGGGGGGTTAGTCGATTTCATCGACCGCAGTATTTCAGTGGTACTTATTTTATCGACCCCGAAAGGATGAAAAGTCAAGCCGACCTTGACGGAATTTGAACTTAAAACGTCAAGTCAAATGCCGTTAAGCATTTTGTCCAGCGTGCTAATGATTTTTCCTGCTCATCGCCATGTACAGAAACGAATAATGCAAACAGAACAAACAAAATCTCGGTCAACACCTGCAAGACAGGTTTGACCAAGAAAATCTTTGAGCCTATCCTCCTTACAGCTAGAAACTTAGTACATATTCCCTTAAGGATGAACAGATTATCTTTCGCCAAGTCGGCTTTTTTTTTTTTTAGTTGCGAAATATCAACAGCTGCATCATAGATAGATTTAGAAAAGACACTGCTGTCTATCCTTTAGAAACTTAGGTTTAAGGTTCATAGACGATAGCAATCTTTCGTTTGTAAACTTTCCAGTGAGTACATTAAATTTAATCATTGGTTTTACTTATATATATTTGTGTGTGAGAACATATATATGTTGTATGTGCGTGACCAGAGTGTGTGAGAACATATATATGTATGTGTATATTCCACTGATGAGGCAAAGCATTTCTTATGCAGAGCCAGAAATCCGGGATCTGGAATTTTCCAGTAATTTTTGCTAGTTTATTTTGTCACTTCGTCTTCTCTCCTGGTGCTATATGAACATTTATTGTGGTTTTAGAGTCAAGCTTCAACTGCTATTTTCAGCGTGGTGGTGTCTCTTAGATACCCTAAATTATAATTTTAAATAATTATATATATATATATATATATATATATATGTATATATATATATATATATATATATATATATATATATATATATATATATATATATATATATATATATATATGTATGTATATATATATATATATATATATGTATGTATATATATATATATATATATATATATATATATGTATATATATATATATATATATATATATATATATATATATATATATTTATGTATGTATATATATATATATATTTATGTATGTATATATATATATATATATATATATATATATATATATATATATATGTATGTATATATATATATATATATATATATATATATATATATATATATATATATATAATACTTTTTCGCCGCTGTATTGTGTATTATTGTGTATTTGTTTCTTTTTGCATCTGATATTTGTTATTGATCTTTATAATAATGAAGCTGTGTTCCTTAATTTGCTGCTTTTCTGTAGATATACCGAGAAGAAATCTTGCGGAACAGACGGTATTTTAATGAGACGCATCTGTCATCTGAGAAGACACATCTACACTGTCGGATACACCTAAACCAGATGTTCAGTATCCCACCCGTGAGGAATCGATGCTAGATGGGTCGAAATAATTGTGATCAATAAACTTTCTCGTATCTTCCTTCTTCCGTCTCT
>NC_142933.1:22910138-22920138 GCF_046866305.1 Octopus bimaculoides
TCGTAGCTATTGATTGTGAAGTTCTTACTGTTGATTGTAACGTTGATATTAACTATGACATTGCTGCTGATAGTAACTATGACATTGCTGCTGATATTAACTGTGACATTGCTACTGTTGGTTATAGCACTGCTGCGATTGATTATTGCTACATTATTGATGTTGTGCTTGAAGTTATTATTAATTATGATGTAATTTTGATTGCGACGTTTTTATTATTGTTAACGACTTTGCTGTTGATTGTAACGCTTTCATTGCCGTTGTTTAGTTTCAAATCAACTCTGACAAAGGAGACTAATGATCAAAGCTTTCCAGCCATAGCAACTCTGTGTGTTTTGTATCTTTAAGATATATTACACGGGTCTGCGACCAAAATTTGTTTCACATATATTGGGTGAAAAAAATTCATAAATTTTTTACCTGTTGATTTCAAAAATTACAAAGAAACTATCCTATCACGTACAGTTTCTTCACAAAATCGATCATTGCATTTTACCAGTATTCCCGAATTTGACTATTGTCTTTTATTATTACTATAAACTATCGTATTTAGGTTAGGTTGTGGGCACTCCGTCGCTTACGATGTCGAGGGTTCCAGTTGATCCGATCAACAGAACAGCCTACCCGTGAAATTAACGTGCAAGTGGCTGAGCACTCCACAGACAAGTGTACCCTTAACGTAGTTCTCGGAGATATTCAGCGTGACACAGTGTGACAAGGCTGACCCTTTGAATTACAGGCACAACAGAAACAGGAAGTAAGAGAAAGTTGTGGTGAAAGAGTACACCAGGGTTCGCCACCATCACGTGCCAGAGCCTCGTGGAGCTTTAGGTGTTTTCGCTCAATAAACACTCACAACGCCCGGTCTGGGAATCGAAACCGCGATCCTATGACCGCGCGTCCGCTGCTCTAACCACTGGGCCATTGCGCCTCCACAAACTATCGTATTTAAATAGTATATAACAGTATAACTAATAGGCATAATTTAGGAAAATAAGCATCTGGCAACGTTTAGACCTCTTCAGTTGCACAGAGAGGTGCCTGCAGCCATCCGCAAGTCGTGACACGAGAAAGACATACTTTACAAGGTCACATTAAGGTCATGTTAAAACATATATTTATATTTTTTCAGTTATTTCCTCATACCTTTCTTTCAATGTATATATGCTGCATACATTGTTTTATTGTATCACATGTTACATTTCAATGCTCCTTTAATGATATTATGTAAACATTTAGATGGTAAGTCAGATATATGCTGTTAAAAAAATGTCTCCTTTCACATTCTTTACAGACCTCCACATGACCTGAAGCAAGTACATTTTCTGGAAGGTGTGCAGCGAGCCCGGATAACTTTTGCTACATTTGTGGTGAATTTATGACGAAGAAACGTCAAAGGCACATTAATGAATTTTGTCAATGAATCTTCCTATGCCTACTTTGGTGTGAAATTAGGAGACCAAGATAAGAAGTGGGCTCTACATAAGGTCTTCTCAATTTGTGTTGAAATACTGAGACAATGGAAAGAAGTATACGAAGAAGTCCTTTCGTTTTGGGTTTCCAATGATATGGAGACAATCTAAAACCCACAGTGATGACTGCTACTTTTAGTTATTTAAGGTGCAGGGATACAATTCGAAGTATGGGGAAAACATTGTTTATCCAAATCTCTCCTCTGCATTGCGACCTGTTGCCGATGGATCAGACGTTCCAGTTTAATCACCACCAGGAAACCTTGAAGACATACATTTGAGTTCTGAGTAAGAGGGCAAAAATAGCAATGGTTTCAATAGCAGTAAAGGTGAAGAACCTCAACTATTTAACTAGTGTGAATTAAATGATCTACTCAGTTTTGCTCAAGAAAATAATTTGGTTTGTACAGATCCATTTGGTATAATAAGCAGGCTACAACCTTAATGTAAGGGGACCCTTTATGGACTCTTCACAGAGTAGTCTTAAAGTTGTTCTACGGCATAATGGTAATAAATATACTTCCATCCCTGTTGGACACTCAGTGATCATGAAAGAAGCATATGAAAATTTGGTGTCACTCTTACACAAGATTAAATTCAAAGATCAGAACTGGATGATTTGCGGCAACTTGAATAATTTGCACGTTGCTTGGACAATAGTCAGGCTACATAAAGTTTCCTTGGTTTTTCTGTATGTGTGTGTGTGTGAACGTGACAGTAAAGCCAGGAACCTCCATTGGTCTAAAAAAAAAAAAAAAGAATGGCCAAGTAGGGATACACTTACATCAAGAACAAAGAATATCCTTCGAAAAAGTTTGGTTGACCCGAAAAAGGTACGTCTACTTCCTCTACATATAAAACTTGGCCTCATGAAACAATTCGTAAAAGCTTTACCACAGAATGGAGAAGGATTCGATTATTTGCGTAGCAAGATTCCTGCTCTATTGGAGGCCAAGGTCGAAGAGAGTGTATTTGTAAGACTATATAGAAGGAAATTCGTCAAGTGATTTGAAAACTCTCCTAGCGATCCTGAAAAAGATGCATGGTTTAGTTTTAAAGGTGTGATGAAGAACTTCTTGGGTAATCACATGGATCCTAACCACAAGGACACAGTGGCAAGAATGCAGGAAAAGTTCGAGGCCTTAGGATGTAAAATGAGCATTAAAGTTCATTTCTTACATGCCCATTAGGATTTCTCTCTGGAAAATCTGGGAGATGTGAGTGAGGGGCAAAGGGAAAGATTTTATCAAGACATAAAGGAGATGGAAAGAAGATATCAAGGAAGATGGAATGCCAATATGATGACCGACTATAAGGCAACGAGCGGGCACAATCGCAGCATGCCGGGCAAAATGCCGCAAACCATTTTGTCCATCTTTAAGTTGTGGGTTCTGGGTTCAAATGCCACCGGGGTCGACTTTGCCTTTCATCCTTTCGGAGTCGATAAAATAAGTACCAGTTGAATAATGGAGTTGTTGTAATAACCTAACGCCCCCTCCCAGCCTCGAAAAAAACAACACAAAAAAAAATGGCCGACTATTGCTAGATGTTGCATCACGAATACTCATCAAATGTTTACAAGCGAAAGAGCTCCAGGTGTAATTTCCAGATGGAAAAGGAAAGATTTTAAAGTGCTGAACCTAAAAAAATGAATAAAACCTTTTTGAGAGTCTTTTTTCCCACCTTTCAATTGCACTTGTGCCATTTTATTTTTCTAAATTAAATACAAAATTAATTTCTATTTCCTTTTGTCCTACCATATGTGGAATTTTTCAATTCTCGAGAGTTATACTAATACATCTATTTGTTTTCTTCACCGTCTGTTGTTTTTTTTTTCTTTTCTGAATTCTCCCTATACATATGTGGAATTACAGATTATGGTACATTTTATTATTAAATTGTCAGAAAACCTTTGGTAATGGGAAAGAGCTTTTCAAATATTTCGAATTAGCACCACAAAAATATAAAAAGTAACACAACGATTAAAACAATTTTCGAAAAGTTCCATTTCGCAGACCTGTGTTATTCAACGTGTCTTTCCTTTTTTAAGGTCGGCCGTTATGCTGAAGGGATGTAACTGTTGTTTCTAGCAGGTCAAACTACCATGTAGAGGCTCACTTGTTGTTGTTGATAGAAGCAGTAGTAATGGTGGCATGGTAATGTTTGCCGTAGCATTGTGATTGGGGTGGTTTTCTACAGATTTGATTGTGGTGTGCTGGTTGTGGTAGTGGTAGTGGTGGTGGTGATAAAACTGCGATGGCCTAGTGGTGATGTAGAAGTAGTAGTAGTGATTGTGGCGTGGTTGTAATGTTGGCGGTGTTGTTCTGATGTGACATTAGTGCTGGTGTGGTAGTGAGGGTGGTAGTTGTAGTAGCGGTGGTAGTGGTGGCAATGGTAGTGGACATCATTGTCATCGTCGTTGTTGTAATAGTGGAGTGTTGTTGTTGTTGTTGTTGTTGTTGTTGTTGTTGTTGTTGTTGTTGTTGGTGGTGGTGGTGGTGGTGGTGGTGGTAGTGCTGGCGGTAGCCTTGGCGGCAGCCTTGGCGGCGTGTATGATTGCTGTGATGAGCAATCGGAACTTTTTAATCGTATTGTTACACCGTGTGCCTGTGACATTTCCAACGTCTCATCACTGTCACTGGAAAATGATCTTAAAAATACCACCACCACCACCATTACCGCCCCCCCATACCATCACCTCCATCGTACCACTACAGTATCATTACCTCTACCACCGTCATCGCCACGCTCACCCTACCACGACGCCACGTCGGGGACAGTACTGAGGGTGAATTACCAAAACAGTGGGAGATTTACATCGAGTCAAAAGGGAAATTAACAATGACAATAAATAACAATAAATCGCGCGCCTCCGTCATCCTGCAACGAGGATTAGGTTGTTCAGCCAACTGAATTACCTGCTCCTGAATTAATACATCAGTTACTGAGTATTTCACAGACACGTGTACTCTTAGCATATTTCTCGGGCAGAGGGTGTACCTTGTGAATTAAAGGTGCAACGAACTCGGTGGTCTTCTATACAGTTTTTGTCTAACTCAGGGTTACTCATAAAGTGTGAGTTGACCCGAAGCTGTAGGAAATAACAATTGTCCAAGATGTTACGTAGTGAGATAAATCTAAGACCGTGTGGTTGCGAAACGAAGCTTTTAGTCATTCGTACATGCTGTGTCTACTAATAAAAACAACGAGAAAAATCAAAAGGGGAGACAACCACAGAACGAGTGGGAACACTCTTCACAAATCCCTGAATTGTACTGGTATACCAAAGATAAGTGACTCCACTCAGGTTTTACTATCTGTCTATTGTAGCACGTTTAGAGTTGGCTCATTAAATACTCCAATACCGCCACTCTCACTCACATTTCATAAAATTTATAAGGAGCAGCACCTCCCTCTCCATCCTCACCTTCCTTTTCAATTGATACTTGAAGAAGCAGATGTAGACTTAGTTAATCCGAAAAAATGCTCTGTCTTCAAATTTTTCACCTGCGTTCACCGCACAACTCCCTTTGTCATAGCCACCAAGTAGAGCATGACTACTCGTTCTTACAAAGAGAAGCAGGGGAACTATCTTTACGATAGTCTCGGGTGATAGCTGGGTCTGTCCTTCATGAAAACATCTGTTCGATATAAACTCACAACTCAACAGTGAACGACCATTATTCGTGCATCAACTACCAAGGCATGCCGAGACCTCACTCTGTTGATCTTTAGAGCAGACGACCCTCCTGGTTAATGGGACTTGTCTTTTTCATAACATATGAAACAGCTTACGCTCCTATACTGTCATATGTTTCCTCGGATAATTCACGAAATTCAAACAGTTTATACACACAAAAGCGATGTAGGCGCTAGTTAGCTCCATCCGACCATTCAAGAAACACTTCGTCTCTACATTTCTGTGTGAAACTGGCCATTCTGTTTTCAACTTTTAGCAGTTTTTCTCTTCCTGGAGAACTAAACAGAACCACATCAACCGAACCATGGATGAAGCGACAGAAGACGCTGACTTAGATGGACTTACCTTTTCAGATGCTCCTGTACATGCTCACTACCTTCTCCGTTAGCATTTAACCGTCCTTCAGTATGATTATCATCAATTCGATTTCCGATGCGCCTTTGCTTTAGATCCCATATAGTGTTTGTGGACAATTTAGAGTGATGATGTAAGAAAATTCTCAAGGAGTGCCTCGTGCTTGAAGAAGAAGGAGCGCAGAATATATTTGATAAGCTGAGCCGAAAAAATTTCAATGCATTGCAATTAAACAAGAAATGGAAGAAAAGTTGCTAATGTCAATGAAAATTTCTCTCAAAGTGGGCAAGCAAGAGAACGGTGTGCTATATGTGTGAGTGTGTGTGTCTGTAAGTATGTATGCATGCATGTATGTATGCAAGTATGTATGTATGGATGGATGAATGGACATATGTAGCTGTGCCGAGGTGCGTGCATATAGGAGTATGCGCATATGGATGGATATATATATGTATATATGTGTATGTGTGTGTGTGTGTATAAGTGTGCTTGTATGTATGTATGTATGTATGTATGTGTGTATATGTATATATGTGTGTATGTGTGTGTGTGTGTGTGTGTGTGTGTGTGTGTATACTATATGTATAGCTATAAACTGGTATTCCGTGAATTACGACGACCAGTGTTCCAGTTGATCCAATCAACGGAACAACCTGCTCACGAAATTCACGAGCAAGTGGCTGAGTACTCCTCAGACATATGTAACTTTAACGTAGTTCGCAGGGAGATTCAGCACGAGAGAGAATGTGACAAGGCTGGCTCTTTGAATTACGTGTACAACTCATTTTTGCCATCTGAGGGGACAGAGAAAACGCGAAATAAAATGTTTTGCTCAAGAACACAACGTGCTGCCGAGGATCGAACTCAAGGCCTTATGATCGTCAGCGGAATAGCCTAAGCAATAAGCAACACACCTTAATTCCATAACCATATGTAAACGCATTAATAACAACATTTCTTTGTGGACTGTAGTAAAAGCAGGAAGAGTTAGATTTGTTTCAGCCCTGTTATGGAATTTCTTCAGTGATTGTATCTTTTTAACTAATACATTTAGTTAACACACTGGTAATCGCACTAAAAGAGGTTTTTTTTTTTTTGCAAAATCACAAAGAGCTGTGAACATTTATTTGAAACTCAAGCTATTGCGGTATCTGATCCTAACTCTAGATAAGCCCTTCGTAAGAAAGGTTTTATAATTAATGCCACTGTTGACAATTTAAGATGGTATTCAGTCACTGATGAAATTCCAATAAAGATTGATACTAGGCTAGCTGCTGGCTGATCCTTCTTTTTCTGTCGACGAAGATATTCTACATAAGACAAGATGTTTGCATCTGTCTATACGTAAGAGTACTGGTTAAAAATATCTACAGCCGTATTCTATAGTATAATGTTGTATTCAAACAAAATGCTGTTAACCAGTAATACACACACATATATAAATACATAAAAATATACACACACACATATATATGCTTGATTATATATATGTGTATATATATATATGTGTGTGTGTGTGTGTGTATACGCGAATGTATGTATTTATAATTCCATACATACATACATACATACATACATACATACATGCATATATATATATATATATATATATATATATATATACATACATACATACATACATGCATATATATATATATATATATATATATATATATATATATATATATATATATATATATATATATATATATATATATGTATGTATATGTTTAAGCGTATCTTCTGCATATGTTCGTGTGTTGAGGGAGTAAAGGGTTATATATAGACAGATAACCCGAGAGTTGCATATGTATAAACAATCTAATGGGTGTTTATCAATGTATAACATGGATGTTTATTAACACAATGCACAGTAAAATATACAGATTGTGAGCAACATTGCCACCCAGACAGCCACATCTTTGCAGATACATGCACCAATATATATACATACATATATACACCTACATACATACGCAGAGAGATAATCTGGCATATATATGTGTGTGTGTGTGTGCGCGCACCTACACACTCACGCATACACGCATATGTGTGTGTGTGTGTTTACGTATGTATGCTTGTGTGTGTATATCTAGTTATGTGAGTGTTTCTAATTATCTTCTTATTGGACTATCATCATAAATGCATGAACCCACATTTGAAAGTAAGACACACATATGTATGCATGTCCGTATATATATTTGTTTTCTCTCCCTCTCTCCCACTTTCACTCAGTATATATATATGTTTGTGTGTGTGTGTGTGTGTGTGTTAAGACGGGGAGCTGGCAGAATGGTTAGCACGATGGGCAAAATGCTTAGTGGCATTTCACCCCTCTTTAGGTTCTGAGTTCGAATTCTGCCGAGGTCGACTTCGCCTTTTATCCTTTCGGGGTCGATGAAATAAGTACCAGTTCCGCATTGGGATCGATGCGATTGAATTTACCACTTCATCCGAAATTATTGACCATGTGCCAAAATTTGAAATCAATATATGTATTAAATCTTTTTTAACGGTGGAACTGGAAATAGATGAAATAATAACAATTACAGCACTCAGAGAGCGCAAGCCTCCGTCAAGGCAACACCAATGTCCTCTCAACAATTAGCCAGAGATGATTTTTAAAATGAGAATATCTGAAATAAACTCGACTTCTCTCAAAAACGAGAATACTAAAAATGAACCCAACCGCTCTCAAAAATTCAGTTTAAAAAACGGAAAGATAATCCAGAATCCTTGTCCGGTACCGGATCGATCTCAAAATCTAATCAGTTTGTGCCAGTCACGAGGGCAAACATCCCTGAAACAAACACGACTGAAAACAATACCTCCACCTTAGCGAAATGATTAAAAAAAAAAAACTTTGGAAGGGAAAAAAGGATCTTCTTCACTGAATATTCTATATGCTATTATTTATAGCATTATGAGGGCGGAGAGCTGACAGAATCGTTTGCACGTCGAGTGAAATGCTTAGCGGTATTTTGTCTGCCTGTTATTGAAAATTTATTGTTGGAGTGTGTTCGTAAAGTAAGTTTCTGTTAATTGTTATATCGTTATACCACTTGTTGTACGTATTGTTGGACTTATTGTTTAAAAATTCTATTATAGTTTTCTTTCGAAAGCTATCTGTGGTTTTCCCCTGTGGGGGAAAACATTAATTGCTGGCAAGATGCCGAAAAGTGTGTCTTCGTCAGGTGAAAATTCATCGACCGAGCGGGAAGCAAGGAAGATTGCAAGTTTAAATTTTGATAACATTTCTGATGTTTCGGAAAGTGAATTCCCTACATTACCAAAATTTACGGGTGCCAAAAGAAATATAGAAGCAAAGACCATTCAAAATGAAGAAAGAAAAAGTTTTGCGTCTGCAGCTGGTAGTGGGACGCGACAGCTGTCAACTGACAAAAAAGAATTATTAAAATACAAGGAAATGATAACGGTTCGAGAGGGAGTGGTAAAAGTGGAAATACCAGAAGAACAATTAACGGCAGAGAAAAAAGGAAAATTATTATTTTTAAGACATTTTGCTTAGAAGCTCGAAAAATTGACAGAATATGTGAGCAGAAAATTGAAAAATGTTTAAAACCCATCTGGCAGGACATTACTTACCTAGCCAGAGGGAAGAAGTTTGGAACCATCGTGGTGAGGTTCAAGAACACAGAAACAGCTCAACAACACTCTGTAAAATCATTAGAATCGGAAGACATGATATTAATCCCAATTTACATGAGAATGAGAAGATCTAAGGTTAGAATACCAAGAATTTCACTCGGAGTAAACCCTATGTGATTGATAGCGGCAGTCCTGGCAAACAGGGAGGATAATATAAACCTCCTGCAGGCTACTGTCATACAGAATACATATTGGACTGGACAAATGCTCAACCTGCTAATGCAGGCAGAGCAGAAAATTTTAGAACAACTCCCAGAAATAGTAAAAGCAGGGGAGGAAGTTCTGAATATTTTGGTTGAGGGGCGTAAGCCCCGATGATTCCAGTGTGGCCAACTGGGTCACATTAAAAAATATTGTAAAGAAAGTGAAGAAGAATCGGACAGTGAGGAGGAAGAAAGAGAGAAACTGAAGGAAAAAAGCGTGATATAAAAACGAAAAATCAGCCACTAGGCTAATTGAGCTATCAAAAAAATATAAAAACTATGAATTTTACGAAGTGGACAAAAAAAAACAATATCTTGTGTAACACGTATAGAAAATCGGTCTTATCATTGAGATTTGATTTTCATCAATCTATATTTGAAGGCTTGCCACCTCCGACCCTGAGTCAAGAAAAGGTGGAGAGTCTCTCTCCACAGGACACCCCGATCTAAAAGGTAAGTCACGTCTATTCACATTGGTTGTATAAATGTCCGTGGCCTGAAGTCGAGTTGGCGAGTGTCGCGAATGGTATAGTCGGGTAGGCACAGACATGTGCCATCCCAGGTAGAACCATTCAGGATACCCTTAATTTTATTCGCTACAC
>NC_142933.1:22925138-22947638 GCF_046866305.1 Octopus bimaculoides
TACAGACACACATGTATGTGTACATGTATATAAACACTGGTACACATATACATATGTGTGTGTAACTGTATATGTGTGTTCGTGCTTAGAGCTGTTAATGTATGCACACGAATACATTACTTTATGTTTCCGAGAACATAATTTAATAAATTTAGCAATATAAATAAATAAATTAATTATATATTAATCTGAACCGTTTATACGATTAAACTACAACAAAATCTGTCAAGAATGTGACGTCACTTCCGTTTTGCGTGGGCCTGCCGCCATTGACGTAAGAGCGATCTACGTTACTTTCTTTGGTAAGAGTGGGTAATAGTCAAAAGATGGGATGATTATCGAGAAAGAAAGAAAGAAAGAAGGCAAGAAAGGAAGAAAGAGAGAGAGAGAGAGTGAATAGAAAAAGGGGGAGGGAAACAAAGTGAATGTCAGAGAGAGAAAGAAGGAGCTTGGTAATAAATAGGAAAATTACTTTATGTGTGTATGTGTGAGTGTAGTCCAGATTTGCATATATGTGCGTATACACACACCCACGCACACACACACACACACACACACACACACACACACACACACACACACACACACAATTCGCTATAATGAGATTTCTATGTATAAAAGAATAAAAGATAATACAGGGCTCCTTGTAGATCATTGCATGAAACTCCTAAATTCACATTATCAGTTATTTTCAGTCGCTCTTTCTGTACATACATACTTACACACACACACACACACATATATATATATGATGATTTATCCTCGGACGCAGAGACACCGTTAGACAGCAGAAATATTGGGTAAATTATCTCTACAAGGTGGAAAACTTTGTCAACAAACACCCACATGACTTGAACTCACATCCCTTGAAAACTCCGGTCAAATGCTTTACCATTAAACTAAACTGCCCGTCTTAAATAGTATATATATGTGTGTGTGTGTTATTTAAAGTATGGAAAATATGTAAATAAAAAAAACACGGGGCATATATTAAAATGCACACCTACAAATCCACTTATATTTATCGGTTTATTCCTTTTTGGTTGTTCAGTTTCTTAACAAGAAGGAAGTATTACTTGACTTTAATTGTTCCTTATCATAGTATATAATTTACACAGAAGACAACGTCTCTCTCCACTTAATATTCATTTGTTTTCAACTGCAACATTTAGTTATTTAATATTGTAGACAGAAACTGTTATGGCGCAACCGAGTCTCATCAGTGCAAAGCAATTTATAGATGTGCAAACAGTCAATTGTTTGGCGTTTTGGTAGCCAGAAGTATCCATCCACTAGTCAATAACCGTATTGATTTTTCGTCCAGAGTGAGAATAGTCGATCATGTCGAACTCATTCAGGTAGCATTTATTTTATCGACGTCCGAAAGGTAAAAAGTGAAGTCGATCTCGGTGGTGATTGAAATTAGATTGATATTGACGAACTCAGGCATGTCTAAAGATTCTGCTGATCTACTATACATGTTTTCACAAGTTTTTACTATTTCTGAAAAAAAAATATAGTAACAGTTTATAAAAGTGTCCTGAAAACTTTAACATGTTGTCATTAGATATTTAATTACACAGATGAGACTAATAAAGCAGCCGAAACACAGCAAATGGCATTTGCACAAGATGTTACGGAGTAGGATCGAGCCCAGAATTTCGTGGTAATAAACTGAAATTCTTAACCATTCAGCCACACTGCGCCTACGTCTAATATTTATATAGAGGGAGATATATTCCTTCCTACTATAGGTATAAGAGATTTTGAGGGTGTGGGGGCTGATCGATTACATCGACCCCAGTATTTATATTTCTTATCTTATCGATTTCGAAAGGATGAAAGGCAGGTTGACCTCAACAGAATTTGAACTCAGAACGTAAAGACAGACGAAATGCCGCTAAGCAGTGTGACCAGCGTGCGAACGACTCTGCCAGCTCACCGCCTTGATTGAGGGAAATATATTAAAAACAAATTGAAAAATAAAACAAAGATATCAGTGACATGACTTCAGATGATTCATTTTAAGATTGATGTACTGAAGGCTGGCATAGTTGTTCTCCTTTTTTCGTCTTCAGCAATCTTCATTCTTTATACATACATACATACATACATACATACATACATACATATATATATATATAGCTTCATTACTTTGTTTTACGTCTTCCTATCAATCGTAACCTTTCTCCACCGCCACCATGCTGTTTCTTGGGGGTGTTGCCGTTAGTACTCAACACGAGCCCGCTCGTTTCTTTCAGCGCTCGAGGCCGACATTTTGTCATTTGTTTATTTTTATGTTAAATACACGATCAGCTGGCCCACCCAAGGATGTAGACTCACCACTGGAAGTTGATAATAGGATATCGGGGTATACGTTGGTAGCTGCCGATAAAAGAAGGAGAGCTTCTTCGGTCTTACAACACAGCCACAGATCTACTTTGCCCATTATGTTTCTATCTCTCTTCCTCGTTTTCTTCGCGTTTCACTTTGCTTGTCAATCTCCCTCTTTCTCTTGTCAAAATTCGTTTTGGCATTCTTTTGAATACACAAGCGTATGCGTATGTATGTGTGTGTGCGTTACACGTGCATATGTATGTATGTATGTATGTATGTATGTATGTATGTATGTATGTACAAGTGCGGATGTCTCTCACTGTTTCCCATCTATCTATCTCGCGAGTGTCGCGCTGCTCTTCGGCAACTCCAACAACCCGGGTCAACCTTGAGCGACTGCATCACAACTAACGCATTCTATAGTGGATTAGTGGAGGGAAGGTACGACGACGATCTCGGGGCGAACCTGGGCGTCGACGAGGAATACCTGACCCGCCTGTTTAAGACGACCTTCGGGCCGGGACCTATGGACAACTTCCAGAGATCCCTGGCCTGGCAGTGCTATCGAGAAGCACTACCCGTTCGGGATAAGCTCTACAGGCATGGCTCGAGAAACACGGGGCCGACCTGTCCGAGATGCCGGCAGAGCGACGAAACCGTTCTGCACGCACTCGTACAGTGTCCCACCATTTCCGAGCTGTGGGCTTACGTCGAACAACTGCTATCGCGTGTGGGACGAGTCGGTCTATCAGCCGAGTCTATCGTGAATATTGTCGCACCTCCTTCCTTTAAACGGGAAGGAAGAGCTATTTTCATCGTACTTTTGGCTATGGCGAAAGAATGTGTATGGTGGACGCGTCTGAAAGGTCTAGAGACAAAGACTTTCCTCTCTGAGCAATCTCTCATCAACTTCTTCAAGTATCACCTGAAGAGGAAGGTGAGAGTAGAAAGGGAAGTCTTGTCTAGTGAATGCTTCAAAAAAAGATGGGTGAATGTAGCAAGGATGGCACGTGTGAACGACGGAGCCATCTTGAGCATAACCCTATGAACAAGAAAAAAAAAATGAAACAAAAAGGCAAAAGAGAGTCACTTACTGTTATAGTTTCTTCAATGAGAATATTGACCAAGGTTACCGTGGTCTTTTCCGTAGGCTTTTCCTTCCACGGCTAAACCTAAATTGTCCTCCCCTCTTTTTACACGAGAACATTACTGTGTGATACACGATCCCTATTGATCGGCCTTTCCTTTTTTTTTTTTTTTTTCGATCCCTTTTGATCGAACTCCCCCTTTTTCCCTTCCTACGATCCCTTTTGATCGACACCACCACTTTTGTTTTTTTTTTTCCTTCCTTCCCCCTCCCAAAAAGAAAAGCTCTACATTGTATTTGTCCCATCTTCGTTGAGCCCTGTGTGGCTAATAAAAGAAATGTATCTATCTATCTATCTATCTATCTATCTATCTTATTTCTTTATTGCCCACAAGGGGCTAAACATGGAGGGGACAAACAAGGACAGACAAAGGGATTAAGTCGATTACATCGACCCCCAGTGCGTAACTGGTACTTAATTTATCGACCCCGAAAGGATGAAAGGCAAAGTCGACCTCGGCGGAATTTGAACTCAGAACGTAAAGACAGACGAAATACCGCTAAGCATTTCTCCCGGCGTGCTAACGTTTCTGCCAGCTCATCTATCTATCTATCTATCTATCTATCTATCTATCTATCTATCTATCTATCTATCTATCTGTCTGTCTGTCTGTCTGTCTGTCTGTCTGTCTGTCTGTCTGTCTGTCTGTCTGTCTACCTATCTACCTATCTATCTAATGTACGAATATATATATATATATATATATATATATATATATATATATATATATATATATATATATATAGATGTATATATGTAAATATGTGTGTGTATGTGTGTATACATATATGTATGGGTGCAGTATGGACGTATGCTTATGGATATGCTCACAACTACGAACTCCAAGGTTCGATTTCATTGTGACGTTGTCATTATATTTTTTCTTGTTTTTCATTTTTAAGTTTTATATTTTAACACATATAATATATCATTCTTTTCAACTCTAGGTACAAGGTCCAAAATTTTGTGGGAGGGAGCCAGTCGATTAGATCGACCCAGTATGCAACTAGTACTTAATTTATCAACTCCGGAAGGATGAAAGACGAAGTCGATCTTGGTGCAATTTGAACACAAAATGTAAAGAACATATAATATATTATTCTTTTCTACTCTAGGTACAAGGTCCGAAATTTTGCGGAAGGGGACCAGTCGATTAGATCGACTCCAGTACGCAACTGGTACTTAATTTATCGAACCCGAAAAGATGAAAAGCAAAGTCGACCTCGGCGGAATTTGAACTCAGAATGTAACGAAAGAACATTTTTTCTGCTCTAGGCACAAGGCCCGAAACTTTTTGCGGAGGGGTGGGGCAGTCGATTAGATCGACCCCAGTACGCAACTGGTACTTAATTTATCGACCTCGAAAGGATGAAAAGCAAAGTCGACCTCGGCGGGATTTGAACTCTAAACGTAAAGACAGAGAAAATATCACTAAGCATTTCGCCCGGCGTGTTAACGTTTCTGCCAGCTCATTGCCTTCAAATATTTATTTCTTTATTGCCCACATGTGGCTAAACATAGAGGGGACAAACAAGGACAGACAAAGGGTTTAAGTCGATCACATCGACCGCAGTGCGTAACTGGTATTTATTTAATCGATCCCGAATGGATGAAAGGCAAAGTCGACTTTTGCAGAATTTGAACTCAGAACGTAAAGACAGACAAAATACTGCTAAGCAAATATTTTCTGCTGTAGGGGGCCAGTCGAATAGATCGATCCCAGTACACGACTGGTACTTACTTTATAGACCCCGAAAGAATGAAAAGCAAATTTGAACTTGGAACATAAAAACGAACGAAATATCACAAAGCATTTTGACCAGCATGCTAACGATTCTTTTCTACTCTAGGCCAAAGGCCCGAAATTTTGTGGGTGGGGGCCAGTCGATTAGATCGACCCCAGTACGCCATTGATACTTAATTTATCGACCCCGAAAGGATGAAAGGCAAAGACGACCTCGGCGGAATTTGAACTCAGAACGTAACGGTAGACGAAGTACCGCTATGCATTTCGCCCGGCGTGCTAACGATTCTGTCAGCTCACCGCCGTGACAACTGCAAATATTAAAAAACACGTTACACATGAATGACACTCTTCTTGTACTCACACAAATCTTTCAAATGTGGGGCCTGACCACCATTGATAATCTCCCCTGACGAACATACATTCTTTACATAGCAAGGGCAGTAACGCAATGACTGGACCTGCTCCTTACGGCGGCACATTAGCAGAGTCATTAGAGCGTCGGGGAGAACGCTTTGTGGTATTTGTTTCTGCTCTCCGCTCTCAGGATCGAATTACTGCCGCTGTACACTGTACCTTCATCTGGTTTTCGGTTTCGTTAAGAAGTGTACTAGATCAGCACAATGGATCGATGGAACTGTAAGAACGTCTGGATATCTTGCGTTATCTATGTCGGCTCCTGGCATTTCAAGTTCATAGCCTATTTGAAAGGTTGACTTGGTCCGTCGCCCAGTTTAACACCTTCTCCTGGGTACTTTTAACAAGGTCCTCGCTGTTGTAAGAATATTGACCAGGATCTCCGGCTTAAGGGAATCTTTCTAGACCCTCTACCTTGACCCAGAGATCCTATAAAAAGCCGAAGATTATTGTCTTCTCGCTTGGCAAAGCTCAGGTAAATCTCGTAAAGAAATGTTGATCTCACATCTGAGTCTGTGAAGCTGTTGCTCACACAGACATCTTAAATCAAACCCAAAGAATGGCAGAGTGAGTAATTGATAAGAAATCACAAGGATTCTTCATCCCCTGGTGATGATGCAAGTGCTGCACCCTCTTTCTTTTTGAATTTTCATTCTTGAACTTTATAGCTACTCCCACTCTTTGCCGCCTTTCTCCAACTTTCAATTTAATCGCAAATTTGATAGAATCTGATTCTCTAATCTCTAGATTTAGTTTTACCTCTCATTTCCAGCTCTGTTACTATTGTCCCTGCTCTACCCCAAGAATAAATAGATATGTACATATACCAGATTTCATTTTCTATATCACAGTTGGACAAACTATGCTCGGTGAAACTACGAAGTCACATAAGCTTTTTTTAAAACACACATAGATCTACATACACACACACACATACACACACACTCTCTCTCTCACACACATACATACACACATATGTGTGTGTGTGTGTCTTATCTTTTCCTTCTTTTAGTCATTGGACTCAGGCTTTTGTGGGGTCACCGTCTTGAAGGGTTCAACCGACCAAATCGACTCCCGTGTGCAGACAATTCGTCGACAGACAATTCCCACACGGCCTCAGACTCAACACAGAGGCCTACATCAAGTGCCTGGAGGAGGTTGTACTGCCCTGGGTCAAGAGGGTGGCTGCTGGAACACCCTATGTCTGGCAACAGGACTCTGCACCATGCCACACAATTGTCCTATCTGTAAGTTTCCTGTCGGCCAATTGTCTGTCGACGAATTGTCCGCCTAGCATCGACTCCAGTACTTACTTTAAGTCCGGTACTTATCCTATCAGTGTATTTTGCCAAACTGTTAGGTTACAAGTACAGGAACAAACCCACACAATTGTCAAGCGATGATGGAGGACAAACACAGGCCTAAAGACAGGCATATATATATATATATATATATATATATATATATATATATATATATATATATATATATATATATATATATATATATATATATGTATATATATATATATAGAAAAAGGTGAAAAGGATACAGTGAACTTTCCGTGAGGAGTGGAATATCCAACGTTTCGGATGCAATCCTTCGTCAGGGGATTGAGAAAATAGGAAAGTTGAAGAAAGACAAAGTTTACATCTTCTTAGCTTGAAAAATTGACTGCAACTGACAAAGCGAGCTACACAAGATTCCTTGTAGTTTGCCTGGTTATACTCAGCCACTAAATTCTGCGAAATGCCTTTCTCACTATGTCTAAAACTTTTCTTCTTTCTTTTTCCCTCTCTACTGACTGCTACTATATCGCTTTATCAGTTGCAGCCTGTTTTTCAAGCTGAGAGGATGTAATCTCTGTTTGTCTTTCTTCAGCTTCTCTTTTTCCCTACCCCATCTCGAACGATTGCATCCGAAACGTAGGATATTCCACTCATCACGGCAAGTTCACTGTATCTCTTTCACTTCTTTCTCCATATTTTCAAGTCTTGCCGACGCAGAGCTACACAACATTCCTTGTACTTTCTCTGACTATACCCAACCATATATATGTTTGTGTGTGTGTGTGTGTGTGTGTGTGTGTGTGTGTGTGTGTGTGTGTGTGTCTGTGTGTGTGCGTATGCTGAGACCCCCTTCGGTCATGACTGACCATGGGATTGCACCTAGAAAGTTACCCTCCCAAGCACAAGTCCGGGCAAGGTTGTTTATGGAAGACCAGCAGTCACCCATGCATACTGGCCTCCCCTCTCCAGTGTTATCCAAGGGAAAGGCAAAAGCTGATACAGCTTGGCACCTGTGACATCGCAACTCATTTCTACAGCTGAGTGAACTGGAGCAACGTGAATTAAAAGATCTTGCTCAAGAACACAATACGCAGCCCAGTCCGCTCTAACCACTGAGCCATGCACCTACATCTGTTTACCAAATTTACTAAAAAAAAAAGAAAAATCATATGGCTTAGGGCTATAGTAGAAGACACTTGTCCAATGTGTCGACAGTACCGGAAACCAAATGGTTACAAAGCGGGCTTCTTAACTACACAGCCATACATGCGTATATTCCCAATAATAGCAATTTCGAATATAAGAATACTCTTTTACTTGTTTCAGTCATTTGACTGTGGCCATGCTGGAGCACCGCCTTTAGTCGAGCAAATCGACCCCAGGACTTATTTTTTGTAAGCCTAGTACTTTTTCTATTAGCGGCCTTTGCCGAACCGCTAAGTTACAGGGACGTAAACACACCAGTATCGGTTGTCAAGCGATGTTGGGGGGACAAACACAGGCACACAAACACACACATATATATATATACATATACATATATACTATGGTCTTCTTTCAGTTTCCGTCTACCAAATCCACTCACAAGGCTTTGGTCAGCCCTAGGCTATAGTAGAAGACACTTGTCCAAGGTGCCACGCAGTGGGACTGAACCCGGAACCATGTGGTTGGTAAGCAAGTTACTTACCACACAGCTACTCCAGTATATTACTGGTACTTTACTTTTTCTTTTTCGACCCGGGGATCGTGAATGTAAAGCTCAGAACGTAGAGCTGTCACAAATATGACAGGAGCATTTTCTCAGTTGCTCTAACGACTCTGCTTTTCCTCCACAATGACATGTAATACAATTATAAGAAAATAGATTTCCTTCGACAAATGAAATAGGAGCAACCTAACACTTATTGTTACTAATTTCGTCCGTGCCTGACCGAAATCTAATCTGTTGATGGGTGGTAATAAGGCCACCCGTTAGGGTTCTCTGTAGTGGGTGTTGGAGTGATGTCAATGAAGGAATGGTATAAGAATGACATAGGTGTATGTGTGTGGTGGAGATGTATGTGTATTCAAGGTTGAGGGAAGGTTAATACTTTTTCATGAACATCACGATTACTATCACAATGATAACCGTCATTCGCCTGCTCCTCTTCCTTCTCCCCGCTGTCGTCTTTGTTGTCGTCATCATTATCATTATCATCATCATTACCATTATCGTGACCATCTTAATAATCATCCTCATTATCTTGAGCAACGTCTTGCCATTATGGTCGTTGTGTCACCACCGCCGCCACCACCACCCCGCCGCCGCCACCCCGCCGCCGCCACCCCGCCGCCGCCACCCCGCCGCCGCCACCCCGCCGCCGCCACCTCCGCCACCTCCGTCACCTCCGCCACCTCCGCCGCCACAGCCACACCTCCGCCGCCGCCACCCCGCCGCCGCCACCCCGCCGCCGCCACCTCCGCCACCTCCGCCACCTCCGCCACCTCCGCCACCTCCGCCGCCGCCGCCACACCTCCGCCGCCGCCACCACCGCCGCCGCCGTCATCGTTGTTACCATCGTCCCCATTGCCGTTTTCATATTCCTTCAACCTCTCCATTATCAGCCATTATCCTCACATCCTCACGTTCGTGAACTGGTCACAGACAAAAGCATTATGTAATCGGTCGAAATGCTAAACATAGCAAAAAAATCTTCTTTAAATCACAACCTATTGCCCCAGGGGAAAAAAAAATCAAGAAAGGCGCATGGGCAGCTGTGTAGTAAGAAGTTTGCTTCCCAACCACATGGTTCCGGGTTCAGTCCCACTGCGTGTCACCTTGGGCAAGTGTATTCTCCTATAACCTCAGGCCAGCCATAGCCTTGCAAGTGGATGTGGATGTGGGAGACGGAAACTAAAAGAAGCCCATCGTATATATATATACACATGAGTCTATGTGTGTGTCTTTGTGTTTGTTCTTGACAACCAGCGTTGGTGAGTTTACTCCACGTAACTTTGCGGTTCGGCAAAAGAGACTGATAGAATAAGTACCAGGTTTCAAAAATAAGTATTGGGGTTGATTAATTCGGTTAAAAATTACTCGAGGTGGTGCCCCAGCATGGCCGCGGTCTAATGACTGTAACATAACAGGAAACAAAGAAAGAAGCACAAATGGCACATTGAATTGTACATCCTCGATACTCTGGGCCAGCAAAAGGATGGCATGGCTGGCTGGAACAGATTCTATCATAGACCTGCTTGGGTAGAAAGACAGACCAAGGGTTAAACTACATCCTCATCATCAAGAGAGCAAACTGGTTCGATCCTTAGAGCGTTGAGGTAAGTGCTTTACGGTATTGTTTCCAGCTCTTTATGAGCTGAGTTCAAATACCGTTCATAGTAACTTTGCGTTTTGTCCTTTTGGGGGATTTGGTAAAATAGAGTACCAGTGAAATGCCGAGGTCGATGGAACTGACTCACCTCGCACTCTCAAAATTGCTGGTCTCGTGCTGAAATTAGAAACCATAGTGATCACCATCATCATCATCATCATCACCACAACAACCACCGCCATCACCACCACCACCACCACCACCATCACCACCATCATTGTCATCATCATGACCACCGCCACCATTATCGCCATCATCATCATCATCATCATCAGCATCATGACCACCACAATCACCACGACGACGACGACGACCACCACCACCACCACCATCACCACCACCACCACCACAACCACCGTCACCATCACCACCACCACCATCCTCACCACCACCACCGTCATCATCTTCATCATGACCACCACCACTACCACCATCATCGCCATCATCATCATCATCGCCGGCGCCATCGCCGCCATCGCCGCCGCCATCGCCGCCGCCATCGCCGCCGCCATCGCCGCCGCCATCGCCGCCGCCGCCATCACCACCGCCGCTGCCGCCGCCACCATCACCACCACCACCACCACCACCACCACCACCACCACCACCACCAGCAACAACAACACCACTAACAATAATATCAACAACAACAACAACAACAACATAACCGACTATACATTACCAATCTCAGAAAAAAATACCGTAACAGCTGTTCCTAAAAAAATTAAAAGTGTAAAAAAATAAATAAATAAAAATGCTCTCCTTCGCTAAAGAACCCCACCACCACGCACACACACACACACACACACACACACACACACACACACACACACAAAACAAAACGAAAATGAAACACCTCCGTCCATTTCCTTCCCACCCCCTTCAACTTACTAGGAACGGCGTTTCTGTGGATAAGAGCCAAATGAGAGGAGGAGACTAGAATGATAAACTGGCACTTGTTATTGTTGGTTGGTCTGTGTATTGTTGTAGGAAATATGCTTCCTTCTCTTTTGTTTTGGTGCAAGTAATATATTATTTAGGTTATTACCAAACCTTTGGAATCCTTAAATTTAGAAACAGAACACTTGGTCTTCATTAATTCCTTAATGATGTCTTATTTTTGTTTCTGTTATGCCAGATGGCCATAAACAAACAAACACACATACACACGCGCATACTGGCAAACACTTACAACGTTCATACATACATAGATATGCGCACACAGACTCGTACATGTACATACTCGCACGCACACACACACAGACACACACACACACACACACACACATACGCACATAGATTCCCCCACTTTCATAAACACACTAACACGCTCTCGCACACAAATGCGCATACATGCGCGCATATGTAAATATACAAGCATATCCATACACACACAAATCATGTGGAAATACGCGGATGATCTCACCGTAATCGTGTCGGACGCCAGGCACTGCACTAAAAGAATATGAGGCGATGCATGCAGAGAGGCAAAATTCAGACAAGAAAAGTCAGTGGGCATGCAGCTCGACAATGTGAGAAGCAGGACCATACTATCCAACAACGTCCTGGGACTTTGGTAGGGATGAATCGGTCATATTACTCGGGGTCTGGTTATGGTCCAAATCTCCAAGTGCAAAAACACTGGGACGAGGTGACGAATAGGGTAGCCAATCTCACCTAGAAACCAGCCGAGAGGAAGGTGTCCCTGAAAGGTCGGGCAGAGGTGGCGAATGCATGCATCATCTCCGTCATATATTACCGCCTGACCGTCGTGCCTTGCTCCAGTTCGCGTCTGAGCAAACTGGAGCGCCTACTCTTCCACTTTCTGTGGAAGGGACTTATTCCACTGGTCAAACACTTCATTTCTTGTCAAAATCCACTGAGTAGAGGGCTGGGCATGCTGTGGCAGCTGTGACATCTTTAGTGTTTCCTAGACTGAGCAAGTGTGGTTGTCGTTTGTCAGACTCGCTTTTCTACAGTTCGTCTTTTTGAGTCAGTTGCAGTTCCGGATCAAGCGTAGACCGAGGCAGGGCATCTGTCATCTAAAGGGCCGTCAGGCGATCACAGTCCACTGCCAATGGGACAATGCGGTTGGTGAAAGTTCCATTTTGGCATTCTGTAGAAGTTTTGTGACAGGAAAGAATGACAACGTTCTCGGGAAATCTCTGGGTGTCAATGAAATTCAACTGGCTGGTCTATTCCGAGGGCTTTCCGAGTCCAAGGATAATTTCCAGACATTTCTGTCCTAGCAGGGCTACCGAGAATATTGCCGGTTCGAGATAAACTCTACGGGCATGGAAATGCCGTCAGCTGGGCCTTCCCAAGATGCGCGCAGGGCGACGAAACTTTTCTGCACGCACCTTTCTAGTGTCCGAGTATTGCTAACTTGTGAGTTTATGTCGAACACCTACTGTTGCGTGCAGGACAGATGCAGCTGTTGCCGGGTCCATTGTGAAGATTGTCCCCATGCCTTACTTTTGACCGAGAAGGACAGGCAGTGTTTATCTGTTCGGTGGCCTTCGCGAAAGAGGTTGTGTGATGGACCAGATTGAAAGGGCTGAAGACAGACACCTTCCTCATTGGTCAAGCTCCCATCAACTTTTTCAAATAACACGTGAAAAGGAAAGTGAGGTTTGCCCTCAAGCAAATTTTATTGGGGAATGTGGCAAGGATGTTCCGAATGAACGGACCAGCTCTACGTGTGCTTCTATAGATTCAAAGAGGAGGATGCTTTCGTCAGTTTTCATCCTTTCATCCTTTCGAACTCGATAAATTAAGTACCAGTGTAACACTGGGTTCGATCTAATCAACTAGTCACCCCACACCAAATTTCAGGCCTTGTGCCTTTAGAGGAAAGGATTATTATTATTATTATTATTATTATTATTATTATTATTATTATTATTATTATCTATCTATCTATCTATCTATCTATCTATCTATCTATCTGTCCATCCATCCATCCATCCATCCATCCATCCATCCATCCATCCATCCATCTATCTATCTATCTATCTATCTATCTATCTATCTATCTATCTATCTGTCTGTCAACCAGTCTGCCTGTCTGTCTGTGTATATCTGTGTTTTGTACGGTAGTACGTATTTGTGCATGCTCCCATGTGAACATATAGGAATATGTTATTCTGTCTGAAATTCTGTAAATATTCAATGGAACAACAACAAAACCACCTTTGACATGATTAAATAAAAACAAACATTTCTTGCGAAAGTTGCGGTGGTGAATTGTCGTCGAGGATGATGCCGTCGGCGGTACTGGCAGTGATAGTGTTGGTGAGGGTTTTAGAATAGCAGAAATGGTGGATTAAGAGAGTAGATTTCGTCTAGTTACATTCCGAGTTCAAATATCACCAGAATCGACTTCGCTAGATCCAGCCTCTCATACCTATTCTACAAAGTCATTCTAAAAATAAGCCATGACATCATCGAAATCTCGAAACTATGAGAGAATGCATGATTAGTTTTAAAGAAATGTGAATAAATAAGCATTACATTTGACAGGGTAATCTGAATGTTAATGGGTTAAAGTTCATTGTACAGGAGACCACAACTGAATGATATATGAGAGTTAGTTCACCATGAGATGAGATAACATAGAAGCTTCTACGGTAATAGATGCGGTAGCCAAATTTTCCTCAAATTTCCCACACATTACAGTTTTATAATACGAAGAGGTATACAAAATGAGTAGCCCTTAGAAATACGGGACCTATGGCGGGATGACCAATGGTGCTCTTCACGGTTTGAGCCAGGGTTTGAACAACAACAACAACAACAATAATCTTGTCTACTAAAGACACATGGCCTGACATTTGAGGGGAGGGGACTAGTCGGTTATATCATCCCCAGTGTTTCACTAATACTTAATTTATCGACCCCAAAAACATGAAACGAAAAGTCGACCTCGCCGGAATTTGAACTCAGAACGTGAAGACCGACGAAATGCCGCTAAGCGTTTTGCCCGGCGTGCTAGCGATGCTGCTAGCTCGCCGCCTTAACAACAATAATTATAATAGTAGTTTCAAATTTTCCGCAAGGGTAGCCATTTTGGGAAAGGGGATGTATCGATTACATCAACCCCCCCCCCCCCCAGCGTTCAACTGGTACTTAATTTATCGACCCCGAAAAGATGAAAGGCAAAGTCGACCTCGGTGGAATTTGAACTCAAAACGTAGCGACGGGCGAAATACCGATAAGCATTTAGCCCGGTGTGCTAACGACTCTGCCAACTCGCCGCCGACCATAATAAAATGATGAGAATCCTTTCTACTGGAGGCACAAGGCCTCAAATTTGTAGGGAGGGGCTAGTCGATTACATCGAGCATAGTGTTTCACTGGTACTTATTTAATTGACCCCGAAAGGATGAAAGGCAAAGTTGACGTCGGCGGAATTTGAACTCAGAACGTAACGGCAGACGAAATACCGCGAAGCATTTCGCCCGGCGTTCTAATGTTTCTGTCAGTTCATCGCCTTACACCATGACAAAATTGATGAGGTGACCCTGACAGGGTACGCCTAAGTTCATAGAGCTTCTGGAGTAGGACAAACCACAACAAATTTATTAAGGAAAAGCAAAAAAAAAAAAAACAAGAGCAAAAATGAAAACAACAGAAACAGCAATGGGGAGCTTCTGCGTCCTTATTTAACCCGCTAGAAATAGCAGCCAATGACCCTCAAATATACATTATCGTCTTAAGCAAAAAAAGGGAAGCGTTAAATATTACGTTAGAAAAGGGTATCGAACTGGCTGAATCGTTAGCATGCCGGGTAAATCGTTAGCATGCCGAGATCGATTTTGCCTTTCATCCTTTCGGGGTTGATAAAATAAGTAGCAGTTGAACACTGGAATCAATGTAATCGACTTTTCCCCTACCTCGAAATTGCTGGCTTTGTGTCAAAATTTAAAATCAATATTAAGTTAGAAAAGAAAGCTCTACCGCATATCAAAATGAGGAAGAAACAAGTGCTTCTTTTGGTCTTAATTGATATACTTAATCAAGATAATATTTCTCCTCGTTATTTATAACGGAGTCCCATCTATTTGGTTAATTGTTGATCCGTAAGGTATGATATACTTCAGGTTTCGAAGCAAAGACCTAACTCAATATCTATTTTAACCTCTTCACAATTAATAGGCTGATTTCACACTAAATAATCCTTTCTACTATAGGCAAAAGGCCTGAAATTTGATGGAGGGGATAGTCGATTGCATCGACCCCACTGTTCAACGGGTGCTTATTTTATCGACTCCGAAAGAGATGAAAAGCAAAGTCGATCTCGGCGGAATTTGAACTCAGAACGTAAAGCCAGACAAAATACCGCTAAGCATTTTGCCTGACGTGCGAACGATTCTGCCAGCTAGCCGCCTTGTTTTCACACTAAATAATGTTGTAATGATCTGAAAAGTTGATAATCAGAGGGAACAAGGTGAGAAGAGTAAGGAGGATAATCTTTTTCTGAGTGAATTGGGCAATACGCGATCTTGCATCATCGTGTAAAAGCAACATTTAAGATTCTCTCGACAGATTTTTCTCTAAAATTGGTAGTATAGAACTGGTAGTATATTATTGGGGCAAAATTATTAATATTTACGAATCAACTGCCACGAATGTGTTTAATATGCAAATTAGTCTATGCAATTGTGTTACACCGCTAAACCTCGTTGGTATATAAGCAATGTGTTCGTGGGTACTTTATGGGATAGATGAAGTGCTGATTAAAGGGCAATAGCCCTTCAAATTGCATTTACAACCCTTACTTATTTTTTTCTATAATCAACCACATTGTTTACATTAATGTATATGTTTACGAAACGATGTAACTCGTAGTGCTGGTTTCGAACTCTGCGGATAATCTATAGATAATCTATAGATATAAACTTAAAAAGTGGAATCATCGCACTGATAATTCGCAGTAAGACACAATATTCTTTTCTAGTCTAGGCACAAGGCCCGACATTTTTGTGGAGAGAGCCAGTCGATTAGATCGATCCCAGCACGCAACTGGTACTTAAATTATCGACCCCGAAAGGATGAAAAGCAAAGTCGACCTCGGCGGAATTTGAGTTCAGAACGTAAAGACAGACGAAATCCCGCTAAGCATTTCGTCCGGCGTGCTAACGTTTCTTATTTCTTTACTGTCCACAAGGGGCTACACACAGAGAGGACAAACAAGGACAGACAAACGGATTGAGTCGGTTACATCGACCCCAGTGCGTAACTGGTACTTATTTAATCAACCCCGAAAGGATGAAAAGCAAAGTCGACCTCGGCGGAAATTGAACTTAGAATGTAAAGACAGACGAAATACCGCAAAGCATTTTGCCCGGCGTGCTAACGTTTCTGCCAGCTTGCCACAATAATGACTTGCATACCTTTAATATACTTAGTAGTATATTATGGCTTCAAAACGAAATACTGTGGCCTTGCTATAAATAAATAAGTGCACAACTCTTTATAATTGACCAGTGGAGGATTTCCCGCAAACTTTTGTGCAACGCTTCCAATTAACGACAATAATTCTCTGCATTAGCTGTTTCCTTTTGGTCTAACACAGGGCATAAATTTTTTCGAGTGTACTCCTGGCTTCTCCTTTTCCAATGGATTCTCTTTTTCTAATGGTTGCCAATCACTGTCATATTCATTGGATATGGTTATAGAGAACTCTCATTTCAACACTTGTGATTATTCTACCCAGAATTCTTTGATTAAGCTGAAAGCATTCAGATGACGAGGAACCCACTGATCAAGTCCAGACACTTTACCGAGTTCATAAAGGTGTTTTATGATCCAGGTGTGACTCGAATTATTTTGCTAATTCTTGCGCAGTTTGCACTAGATTTTCTTCAGCTACAGTTTTCAGAAGCTCAATATCGACAGCACTTGATTGTCCAGATCAAACAGAATTTGCGAGAGAAAAATTTCCCGAGTGAATCTGGCCAAACCATCTTTGGCTTCTCCGGACACTTAGAGCTTCATTTCCATTGATGAAACTAATATTTCTTGCCGCGGTCTCACCTAAGCACATTTTAGAAGAGTAAAATTGATACAAAATCGACCACTATGGTATTCAGTAATCAGTGAAGAAAGAAAAAAAAAAAAAAGAACGCATTAGAATATTAAAATTAATGCTTATTCTATCGTATTGAAATAATACCCTCGAAGTGATCACGTTAAAAATGTGACAGGATTTTCTTTCCAACTTAATGAATATATAAATATTTAGGAGAAAATAAATTATAAATGCAAACATATAAGGTATGACCATAGCCTTTGATCGTAATTCTACTCAATGAGAGCAGGTCTGGGACTAAGCAACAACAACAACAACAGCAGCAGCAGCAACAACAGAAATAACGTTAATAACGGCAGTAAGGATTAGATAGAAATAATGTTATTCTTTGTTCATTTTGAAAAAGGTCGGTGTGTTAATATTATAAGCAGTCGTTCCTTCAACAAGGAGTACGTAGTGGTAGTAGTAGTAGTAGTAGTAGTAGTAGTAGTAGTAGTAGTAGTAGTAGTAGTAGTAGTAGTAGTAGTAGCAGCAGCAGTAGTAGTAGTAGGTAGTTATCGAAACTGACTTTTGGATTTTAATTTTTTCATTGCCAACAAACACAGTTGAGGGCAAAGCAATTTCCTTGTTTCGCTGTGTTCCACAAACATTAGCAAAAGTGAAGGATGGAAGACAGAGATCGACACTTTGTAAACAGAGTATTTACCATCTATGAACAATGTCCTTTTTTCATAATTGGTGTGGCCATGTTTGTTTTGTTGGTATGCTTGTATGAAAGTATAACTGTATGTGTGTACCGGAAGCTTGGTGAGTTGCGGTAAGTTTTTATCAGCGTACGTACATGCGCAATACAACGCAAGTTTTCTCTTATGCGCACGCGCGCATGCACATAGAAGCACGCGCACGCGCACACACATACAAGCACATATTTACATGCATAATCACACACGTTATATATATATGTATATAAATATATATGTTTATGCATATATGTGTGTGTGTATGTGTGTGTGTGTGTGTGTGTGTGTGTGCACGCGTATAAATGTTGGTTATATATGCATATATTTAGAGACACACACAGACACACACACAAACACACACACACACACACGCGCACACACACACACACACATACACACACACACACACAGACACACACACACATATATATATATATATACTGCCTTAATTCTTCGAAACGCCGGTGTTTTAATGGTGGCAACTGATGAAGGAGATGTTTCTATGTGGCCTGCTTGTTTGTTGTACCTTGTTTATCATTTTGTCCATATTCTTTTGCCACGTCATGTACCCAGTTATGTATCTATATGTACATGTAGATGAAGGTATGTACATACATGTACATATATATGCATATACTCATATATTGTGTATATATATATATATATATATATATATATATATATATATATATATATATATATATATATATATATATATATATATATATATATATATATACTAGCTGTTGGACTCGGCGTTGCTCGTGTTTTCCGTATTGAAGTTAAGCCCACCTCTGACCTTGTATTGATATCTTCTACGTTCCCCGTACCAACTATTACCCATTAAGATGTTATATCTGGTGTTCGGCAGGGATTTTACCCGGTCAACGCTTTCGACATACTCCTACATACTGGACCGTTTGAAATCGCAGTCAAATTTTTGAGTGTACCTCGACCCGTTGAAAGTAATGTTTGCTTATATGTGTATAAAGAGATGAGAGTGTAAAGAGTAAAGGAGTGTCAGGGAGAAGGAATGGGGGTGGGGTGAGGGTGATAGCGAGAGAAAGATATGAGAGTCTAAAAAGACGAGAGGGTAAGTAGTAAAAGAGTGTCACTCTCATATATTTCTCTCTCTATCACCCTCACCTCCCCATTCCTTCTATCAATTTATCCTGACTGACCACTGACCAGTACACCTTCTCTCTCTTCATTTCTCTATTATCTCTCTCCCCGCCTTTCTTTTTCTTTTTTCCTTTCTTTTCCCCTCTTTTCTTGTTTTTGATTTGACCTTACAAACACATTCCCAACTTTTAAGTCACTTCAAAAAAACAAAACAAAAAAAACCCTCGATTCAATAACACCGTTTACAAACTCTATGCTTGGAATGACCAATTTTAAATACTATTTGAACTTACTCACAGGGTAGAGGAATCTTATATGTATACCATTCTGGGATCTTTTTGGTTTGACGGGCAACACTTGTTTTCTTAACGAAACACTTTCAAACCTGGGATACTGGTAGAATGTGTCATATAAAACATTTTTTTCTAATAGGTTATTTCATGTTAAAGTTGTCGTATTTGTGTAATTTCAACCAATCACTGACGTCTATTGAGGTGAAAACAATTACTGCTGTAGAATGTAAACAACATATTCTAACGGTGTCATGGGATCTTTTCCCTTGAATAAAATTAGTGCCGTTGTTTGTCAACAACAACTATCGGCGGTAGTTATTTATAACATCGTTCGTGCGTTTGGGTTAGGGTTCGGGTTTTAGAGTTAGGGTTAGGGTTTTAGGGTTAGAGTTGGGGTTAGGGTTAGGGTTAGGGTTAGGGTTAGTGTTAGGGTTAGGGTTAGGGTTAGGGTTAGGGTTATGAGTTATAGGATTTTAGGGTTAGGGTTAAGGTTATGAGTGAGGTTATGGCAAAAATAATCATAACCCTAACCGTAATCCTAAAGCTAAAACCAGTACAAACGCACGAACGATGTCATAAATAACAGTACCACCGATAGTTGTTGTTGACAAACAGGGCACTAATTTTATTCAAGGGAAAAGATCCCATAACACCGTTAGAATATGTTGTTTACATTCTACGGCAGTAATTGTTTTCACCTCAATAGACGTCCGTGATTGGTTGAAATTACCGAAATACGACAATTTTTTACATGAAATAATTTCGAATACAAAAATTTTTATCTGTTCTATAACACAAAATATACAAGTATACGAAGTTTGAAAGTGTTTCGGTACCAAAAACACTACATAAAACATAAATGAAAAATTTTGCCCGTCAAACCAAAAAGATCCCCATTCTGCCTAAATAATGGCACTGAAGATAAAATATTCCTGCATATCTCACGTCTATTTTCATTCCTCCACTTCACTCTCTATTTCATATTTTATCTAGAATAACTATTACTTAACCATTTTCTCACACCGTCTCCGATGAAGGGATATATAAAATATCCCAGAAACAGCTGTAAGGCCTATTTATAAATGTTCTGAAATCTTTCACAGCCCTGGATTTTTATCTCATTCTGTTAATTTTTTTTATATATAGACATGCTGATATATGACCTACGTTGGACTCCTCATTCACATAATCACCAAACCTGGAGCTTAACTTTAGTCTGTCCATAGCACTTACTCAACGTTACCTGACACTTTTGGGTCTGCTTAATACCATTACCTCTCATAACCTATATATATAAGGTGGACCGCTGAAATCTACAAGCTTTTTTCACTCTCTGTTTATGCTCTCTTATTCCTTTCTGTTGAAGAACGTGAGCTCGAAACGTAAAAATACTTTTTCATTTTTCCAGAGCGTTAAACTAATACACTTGCTTGTTGTTCATACATTTGTCTTCGTCTTTTGTTTCCCTATAAATTTCATATATATATATATATATATATATATATATATATATACGTATATGTACACAAAGGTATGGAAATGCATCCATATATTTATATCCTTATAAGTGCATACACATACAAATACACCCACATATATATCTGCAAGCACACCTATACAAACACGCATGCACACAGACACACACATTCTCATACAAACACACACATACATATACCGAGAGAGAGAAGGGGGAGGGACAGAGAAAGAAGGGTAAGGAGAAAGTGTGTAAGTGTGCTCAATGTAATTTTGTATATAAAACCCAGTATATAATGTTTCAATATTAGCTACTTTATCTATCCCGAACTCTCTATTAACCATTGTTATTTTTAAGGGCGTCGTTGCAAACTGTCACATCTCAATCTTAATCATGGTTCCGGGTAAATAACAAATGGATATCTCACCTTTTATTAAGCAAACAACAACAGCACAACTGCTGCTGTTACTGGTATTCCCCCCTCCTCCTCCTCCTCCTACTACTCTTGACGATTAATGGTTTACAAAAGTGATGGAGGACAACACAGGACGATACAATACGATATGATGAGAGGCGTGTAAAAAGAATGATTGCGAAAAAATTCAGCAATAATCCAAGCAATTATTCCCCAAAAGAACAGAAACTTCCGAAGGCTTCTAGTAGAAACCCCACAAGACCACATCACCCTTACTAGTAGAGCAAGGGTATTTCGTTCAGCATCCTTAAAGAACCCGTGCAGCGCCTCTGAGCACGTTCGGATACCGTCGTCTGGCGGCGTGCGGTTTCATACGGGACGTCCGGGGCGTAGTGGGTGCGATCAACAGGGCCCCACACCTTGGACATTGTGGGCGACACGGCTTCGAGCTCACCGTCACATCGGTGCGCGCGATCCAGCTCCTCCTCGCGTAGGATCGGTCGTCACACTACGATGTGAGGCAGGTGTTTGACTGGCCCCGAACGGTCGACTTGGAACTGGTACGAACCAGGAGAATCGACTTTCTCATTAAAACAGAGCTTCGCGTAGCCGGCTGAGCCGCACAGACGTGATGTGATTTCTGCCTAGTGCTCTGGATGTCAAAGTGATAAAAGAGCTTAACTCCATGGTCGGAGCTATGCCGGGAAATCCAACCATACCGAATTGGTCCCTCCAATTTGGAAAAATTAAAAACGTCCCAATCTCTCATAGCGGTACCGTTTACCGTGGGAGAGCCTGCTAGATCCGGGACGAGACGACCGAGATGTATTGGGATCGTCGGTCATCGGTTGTTGCGTCCGTTCATTGGTGGTACTTTTTCCGTGTTTGAGGCCGATCGGAGGTATATTATCATCTTTGGGTGATCCTCTTTGTGTTCTGGATGATCCTGCTTGTGTGTTAAGGTTCCGAACTATGCTCCCAGTCTGTAGGGTGCAGAGCTTGTCTGCCTTCCCTTGTTGCTCAGGGGCAGCCTGGCGGATTCCATCGCACCAAGTTGGTTTGCGTGTACCTGAGACGTAGGTTTTGGGGCGTCCATGCAGTCGCGTCAGCTATGCAGGGG
>NC_142933.1:22952638-22970138 GCF_046866305.1 Octopus bimaculoides
ACCACCACCACGACCACGACCACCGCCGCCACCGCCACCGCCGCCACCACTACCACCACAACAACAACACCTACCAACACTAACACCACCACCACCACCACCACCGCCACCACCAACACCGCCATCAACATCATTACTACCACTACCACTACTACCATCACAACTACGACCATCACCACCATCGCCACTACAACTACAACTACCACCACCGTTATGAACGTATACAACCACCACCACCACCACCACCACCACCACCACCACCACCACCACCACCACTACCACAACCACCACCACCACCACAACCAACACCACCACCATTACCACCAACACCACCACCACCACCACCACCACCACCACCACCACCACTAATTACCGTATCTTTCGCTATCGGGCGCCAACATTTTGGAAATGTCAACAGAGTTCCCATTAAGTTTCTTCTTGTCTGTTTGGTCCACCGGATTCCCTAATCGTCCACTTCCGCTTTGTTTTTATATTTTTCACAACTTACACATCTTTTTCATTTCGCTTTCGCCGTCGTTCTCCTCATTGCTCAAACTGCTGCTCTTGTTGTTGTTGTTGTTGTTGTTATTATTATTATTATTATTATTATTATTATTATTATTATTATTATTACTGTATTGTGTGGTGGTTGTTGCTGTTGTTCTGGTTGCTGTTTTCCTTTGTCAGAATGACAGATGTGTCGCAGTTGGATTTGCTGATTTTGATGTTGATGGCGATAGTGGTGGCGGTGTTTATAGTGATGATGGACTGTAAGAGAAGTAGCACGAGTAAGAGATAAATAACGGATTCTTTCAGTCATTCATCTATTTTATCACTTATTTATTTATCTTTTTATTATTCACATATTCATTCATCATACAATTCATTCAGTTATTCTCTCCAAATATTCATTCATTCGTTTAAATTTTCCTGCTAATTCATTCATTCAGTTTAATTCAGTTCAGCTATTCTATCATGCTGTGATTCAGTTATTCCATCATTCTAGTTATTCCTCACTCAGGCTATTCTTTTGTAATTCAGTTATTTGGTTTTATTCATTACATCATTCTACCATTGATTGGTAGAACCGTTAAATGTCTTGAAGTACTTGTTGCGACTCTTTGTATCTTGAGTTCAAAACCACACGAAATCAACTCTAATTTTTATCCACACAGAATCGATATAATCAACCATACGCCTCCCCCAAATTTCTGACCTTGCACCTATCTTAATAATCATTGGTTGGACAAAACGCTTTGCCTTATTTTTATACGAAGTGAATATTGAAATTATCACTTAAAAATGGTGATTTTATTTTCATTAACGTTTGGTAAATATAGTGTTAAGTAGAAGAAATTAATATCAGTAAACGATAGCTGTGTTTCAACTCTGAACCGTATCAACTTTCTGTTCGTAGGCCAGCAGCGATGGCCAAACCACTGTTTATCATTTCCTCTTGGTTTCCAGCTCTTTCTGCTCTTTCTGTTGCCTCTTTAATCCAGCACTCAGTTACCTTTCTCTGTCCTCTTTTTTCTTATTCCAGGTCACTGCAAACATTCTCCATACTGACTGGCCAGGGAATTCTCTGCAGCCAACTCCGACTTGGATTAGCCATGACAGCCATCCCTCCTCACTGTCTAGAGCTTGGTAAGTTTCTATTCAAAGACTTGATCGCACCCTTCCCCCATCACGGCCCTATAAATAAATAATAATAAATGCGCCCTTTTAAAGCCTAGCCAGGCTCGTGGGCCCGGTTTCCCGGTTTCAATGGCGTATGTGTTCCCCAGCTGGACGGGACGCCAGTCCATCGCAGCGTTACTCATTTTTGCCAGCTGAGTGGACTGGAGCAACGTGAAATGAAGTGTTTTGCTCAAGAACACAACGCGTCGCCCGGTCCAGGAATCAAAATGATTTTCTCTGCCTTTCCAGACCACATTACATCTGGACTCGACGTTGTTTGGACGACATAGGGAAAATGCAGTTTTCCCCCAAGGTCTACTTTCATATCCCATGACTTGGCTCCATATAGTAGACTACCTATTCTTTTTGCTGTCCTCTCTGGCTTTTTTTCGTCTCTTTACGAATTTGATTGCTGGTGTTGTTTTGACCCCGCTGTTAGGGTGCCTTGTTACTTTCCTCTTCCAAGGAGAGCGAGTGTCGCAAGCACCTTATCTCGGTACCACTTGTATCTCCCTTGGGTAAATGCTGTTTTGCAACCTGGAAAGATGAGTGAAATGGTGCCCCTTTCTCCACAAAGTCTACACAGCTGGTCCTCTTTCAAACTCCATATGTGAAGGTATTTTGACGCTGGAAGTGTGTTGTACACTAACCACAGTAGGAAGGAGATACAGAAAGGTTCAAGTCTCCACAGGTATGTCCACGTGATATTCCGTTCGGGAATGTTCCATTTGGTCCAAGCTCCCTGTTGTATATATAGAATTATTGAATTATAGAATTGAGTGAATGGCTGAATTACAGTATAATGTAAATGGTGGAATAAGAAAATTACAGAATAAAGTTAGTGGTGGAATAAGAATTACAGAATAAAGTGAATGATGGAATAACTGAATAACAGATTAACATGCATGATGGAATAGTCATACGTAAAAAAGCCAGAAGTCTTCAAATCTGGGAAGTTCAAATACCTCCAGGGTCACTTTTGTTTTCATCCCTCCGGGGTCGGTAGAATGAAATAGCTGTCACGTAGTGGGATTGATTTAGTTGAGTAATCTCTTTTCCCAGACTTGCAGCTTTGTAATTATGTTTATATATACTTATTCCATGATTCACGTGATTCTGTAATTCAGTTATCCCACTATTCGCATTAATTCTGTAATCCTGTAATACACTTTAAACTGTAATTCATTTATTCCATCATTCACTTTATTCAAAAATTCAGAAATTTTCCCATTCCGTTTATTCGATAATTCAGTAAGTCTATCATTCACATTCATCTGTAATCCAGTAATTCAATTATTCGACTAATTCTGTAATTCCAGTATTTCTTCATCCAAGTTTTTCTGTATTTATGTTATTCCATCAGTCGTTCAGCTATTCCATTATTCATTTATTCTGCAATTGAAATTGTTCTTCATTCTATTATTCTCTCATTTCCGGTGTCATTCAGCTAATTTTATAACTTTAAATATTCTTTTATTCTACTGTCCTGTAATTATGTTGCATTGTCAACCATTCCGGTATTATACATATTCTTTCGCACAATTATTCTTTCGCAATATATATATATATATATATATATATATATATATATATTCATTCACACACTTCTCCATTCAGTTGTTTTTTTATTTCATCATTCATCACTTGTTTAATTAGTCATTCAATTATTCTTTTACCTAATTATTCCATCATCCATAGTTATTCCACCATTTAACTATTCTATAAGATAATTCTAGTATTCAGTTATTCTGAACTTCACTAATTCTATACTTTTTCTTTTATTCTGTCATTCGGTTATTTCACTTTCATTCAATCCACCAGTTTCTCTCTCTCTCTCTCTCTCTCTCTCTCTCTCTCTCTCTCTCTTGTAATGTCCATTCCTCATTTAGCTATTCGTATTTATTTCACCTGAAATATTTTGTCATCCATTTATTTCTGTTACATTAATCCGTATATAGATAGGTACGTATGTAGGTACGTACGTAGGTACGTACGAATGTATGCACCTATATATACATATTTGCAAAAAATACACTCACATATAAAAACATAAATCCCCCCCTCTCTCTCTCTCTCTCTTTCTCACACACATACCCTAAAATCCCTAGTTCTGTTTTGACTCAAAGAAACTTCGTCATTTTGCTCGTAAGTTAGTTGAATTCTCCGAACTTGCTGTATCGGCCGCAAATCCGGGTATCGCCGTCCGTAACGCAGAGGATAAGAAGATAAAGAATTACAGGAGCCTGACCGAGCGCTATCTGTTTGTGCCGGTCGCCGATGAGACCTCTGGTGTTCTTGGACCCCGCTATTTTGTTTCCTCCGCAAAATCTGTATAACTGCGGCCTGTCTGAGAAACGAGTCCCGCGAGGTGAGGTGGCTATTGCAGCGAGTGTCCCAGGTCATTTTCCTAGGCAAACACCTTTCCATCTGTATCTGCAAGGCGCGGCTGAACGCGCCTTTTGGTCTGGGGTGTACAACCTACGAGGGGACGCTGAAAATTTCCTGGCTTTGAGTAAACGAAAATACAGGAGGATCAATTAATTATGATTTTACCGAAAATATTCCCCTCTCAGATTCAAACATTTATTGCAGCGGTCCTTCCGTTTTTCTAAGCTCTGTAAAAGAACTCGGAAGGTCGGGCCTCTAACGAGGCATTTTACAATAACCTGTTACTCCCCAATCCCCTTCTTAATACCCCCTTTTTTCTTTTTTTTTTGTTTCTTTGGTGAGGTAGTTCTATTTTTTTCCTTACCTTGATAATTTTATTTCTTATATATTTACTGCTTAATTTTTCGTTCGAAATTATAAACATTAGGCGTAGGAGTGGCTGTGTGGTAAGTAGCTTGCTTACGAACCACATGGTTCCGGGTTCAGTCCCACTGCGTGGCATCTTGGGCAAGTGTTTTCTACTATAGCCTCGGGCCAACCAAAGCCTTGTGAGTGGATTTGGTAGACGGAAACTGAAAGAAGCCTGTCGTATATATATATGTATGTATGCATGTATGTATGCATGCATGTATGTGTGTATGTGTTTGTGTGTTTGTGTTTGTCCCCCCAACATCGCTTGACAACCGATGCTAGTGTGTTTACGTCTCCGTAACTTAGCGGTTCGGCAAAAAGAGACCGATAGAATAAGTACTAGGCTTCCAAAGAATAAAGTCCTGGGGTCGATTTGCTCGACTAAAGGTGGTACTCCAGCATGGCCGCAGTCAAATGACTGAAACAATTAAAAGAGAGTAAATCTCACTGAATAACAAATATAACCAGAGGCGTATTTCGTTATGTTATAAAGAGTTTTAGCAAGTAATATAGGAAACCTGTCATACTCGAACAAAGAAACAAGATGAAACCATTTAATATTCGCTTTGAAAATTCTATCTGTAAGCAGAACAGTGAAAATATGCAAGACATTCTAAAATGCAAGATGTGAATTTTTGTATCCTTTGTTATCAATATTCTAATGATGAGGCTTTGTCTCTTTGTTATCAGACAGACAGACAGACAGGCAACTAGACAAACAGACATACATACAGACAGGCAAAAGCGATGACATACAGAAAGTGAGAAAAGCCAACTGGCATGCAGACAGATAGACTTATAGACACAATACATGGGGAAAAGGACAGAATGAAAGTGGAGCAAAATGAGTGACAGGCAGATATACACACAGACAAATAAGCAGAATGAGTGACAAACATCACAGACAGACAGACAGACAGACAGATAGGATAAAGGATGAGAGTGGCGGTGGAATCTAGGATAACGTTCATTCACAATTTTGTGGTGAATGAGAGGAAGAGAAAGAGTATCTGTATGAAGGAGATGATAAAAAAGGGAATGGAGATGATTGGGGTGGGTGGTCACGGATGGCTGTGGTGTTGGTGTTGGTGGGGAGAACAAGGGATGCTGATGATGCAGTGGTGAAAGTGCTGGTGTGATCATGAATGAGGTGGTAGTAGTGGTGGTGGTGGTGGTGGTGGTGGTGGTGATGTTGGGGGAAGGCAATGTTTTCAATGGTGAATGAGGACTTGGATATTGACGATGATGATGACGATCGCGATAATGATGAAGATGATGATGATGATGATGATAGTGGTGGTGGTGGTGGTAGTGGATGCGATGGTGGTAGTGGTGATGGTGGTGGTGATGGTGGTGTTGGTGGTAGTTATGGTGGTGGTGATGGTGGTGGTGGTGGTGATGGTGGTAGTGGTGGTGGTGATGGTGATGATGACGATGAAGATGACAATAACGACAACGGTCGTGATATGTGTGTGGGGGAGGGATAAAAGCTGATGATGATGACGACGACGACGACGATGATGGTGCTAATGATAATGATGGCAACAGCAGTGGTGGTGGTGGTGGAAAAGATGGGGGTGGAATCGGGGGCGGTAAAGGTAGAGGTAGAGAAAGTTTGGGGTGGAGGAGATTGTGAGTTAGTGGTGGTGGAGGTGGTGGAGGTGGTGGTGGTAGTGGTGGTGGTAGTGGTGGCGGTGGTAGTGTTGCAAACGCTTGTTGCAGAAGTGATTAATTCTAAACTCTGCGACTTCCGAAGAGTAAAGGGAATTAGTGGTAACCAAACCTAGAGGAGACAGTTGGTCGAAATCAGGCGACCTCCGTGGGAAACTGTGGGGGACACAAGCTTTGACTTTTCAGAAAATAGCGCGCACTGTTTTAGCACCATCACCACTAACATCATCATCAACAACAACAGCAACAACAACATGAACCAATCAACTACGACAGCAACAACAGCGGTAACAACATCAATAGTGACAACAGAAACAGAATCTCGACCGGTTAGAAATAGCAGTGAAATTTTCAACAATTAACATTTTAATGTCTTTAAAAAGAAAGGACACACATGATATTTTGTGTTTGTATTTGGTTTGTTGTAACATATTTTGTTGTATTTTGGGTAGGTCATTATGCCAATGATCATCACACGCGCTGGTTTTATTTCAGACAGTTCTGAACTAGACTTGGAGAAGACCTGGAGCAAGCCTAGAGTAGAGATGGCATGCTATTGATGAGGTTGCAAATGGCGACAACAGAACTTCGACAAACTTAGATGGTTGATTGATTAACTGAACAATTAATCAAGAAATTGATTAGCTAATTAGTTAAATGGTTAATCAATTGACTAATAGAAATAAGAAAGTGAAATAGAACCAATGCTTGTGTTTTTTAGTGGCGTAATGATCCACCTAAGATACAACATAACGCATATGATAACAGATTCGATGGGTAATCTGGACCCCAACATTTTGACTTCTAATTTATAATCAGTATTGTAAAAGGCATGCCATCCATTCAAAACCGAGATGGATTTGAATGTGGCCGTTCTATTCTTCAAATGGTTTATTTATACAACTTTAGTGCTATTCTCTATTCTATCATATTCGTTGACCGTGTGGTCATTGGGGCGTTCGTCGATGAAGTCGCAACCAGATATTTCCCTTTCTCCCGATCTTCTGTTGCTCTCTGTGAGCCGGCAAAATTGAGACCTGTCCACTCTTTGATATTTCAAGTCCATCTTTTCCTTGGCCTGTCTTGCTTTCGTGCCTTACAGGATTATCTTTTCCAGGCAGGAGTTTCTTGTCACATGGCCATACCGTTTCAATTTCCGATTTCTCTATCATAATTATTTTAGTTATTTCCACAACTTTTATCACAACTTACCAAATTACTGATGTCATCAAATTTCTGTAAAGATCACGTCAAGCAGTCGATGAGTTCAAATTTTTTTTATTTTTTTTTTTTACTTCCAGACAACATGAATACCGCTTTTAGTAACTGGGTCTATTTTGAACTCAAGACAGCATTGAATAGAACCTTGGATCCTTCTACGTCTACTCATCCGATCTCACATTCATCATTTGATTACACACCTATTTTTGTTGTGATTGAATATAATTTGAAGGAAAGTATATTATGACTCCACAAAAAAAAAAAAGAAAAAGGCGTCGGGATGGCAGAATCGTTAGAACATCGGAGTAGTACCCAATGGTATTTATTCTGACTTTTTATGTTCTGAGTTCAAATCCCGCTGGTGAAGCTTACTTTCATCATTTCAAGGTAAATAAAATAAACATTTATATGTCCTGCGGAATCCATAACACTTCATGTCTGACAACAGCCATTTTCTTCCAGAATAAGAAAGACTGAGAGAGACAGAGAGAAAAGGACCAACCTCTGTACATAACTGGAGTATATGTAAATAAACATAAATGCATAAATCTGTGCTTATGTATGCATATTGTGTATATGTGTATGCTATAATGTATATGTACCTGTGAAGTTTTCAATAGATACAAATTTTGAACGTATATATCGGTCAGGTCACATTAAAAACACACACATTTACCAAGATGACATTGTCTTACCAAACAGAAAACGCATAAATGCATATATATAAACACATAATTATTACAATACCATATTCACACACACGTATACATACATACATGAATGCATGCATACATACATACATGAATGCATGCATACATACATACATTAAATTCAAATTACGATAAACGTAAACAAACAAATGAAGTTTGCTTTTAGAAGCGTTGAGATGTCTTAGAAAGTTAAAGAAGTGATTTTAAATTCTCAATCGCAGGATAATGCTAATAATATAGCCTGAACAGGATAAGCTACCCCTATTTTGCAGAAAAAGTTGTGTTGGCGGCCAGCTATGAGACTCGAACTCACACCTCAATGTTTACGCGTCGCGGTGCTCTAAACCATTAAGCTAAAATGCCCTCATGACAAATTCTTCTGCAAATTTAAGATGTATAGAAATCTCTCTTTATGAGACGCTACCATACGTTAAATTCAAATTACGAGAAACGTAAACAAACAAACGAAGTTTGCTGTAGAAGCGTTGAGATGTCTTAGAAAGTTAAAGAAGTGATTTTAAATTCTCAAACGCAGGATAATGCTAATAATATAGCCTGAACAGGATAAACTACCCCTATTTTGCAGAAAAAAGTGTAGGCGGCCAGCTATATATATATATTTATATATATAAGAAATTATCAAAACTCAGTTGAATTAGGTACTTAAGTTGAGGTACCAAGTCTGTCCGGTATGGTCCACACAGCTCGAAGTTAGGCGAATAAAAAGCAAATAAGTAACAAGGATATCCAGGCGTCAGTGCATTACGGCCGTCGTTTCAAGGGGCTGCATTTAGTCGATCAATGCAAACATTACATCAATTTTAAATAAACCGCTCTCCTCGGACGCGAACGACCATATCCGAAGAGAGCTGTTTTATTTCAGATTGATGTAATGTTTGCATTGATCGATTAATTGGAGTTGTTTCAAACGGCCGCAATGCACTGATACATGGACATCCTTGATATATATATGTGTGTGTGTGTGTGTGTGTGTGTGTGTGTGTGTGTGTGTGTGTGTGTGTATCTATCTATCTATCTATCTATCTATCTATCTATCTATCTGTATGTACATAATAACAGAAGATGGATTGCGGTTCACTACAGCTGTTTCAAACGTGTTACATCAGGCAAAAATATCATGTGAATGCAGGTAAGAATTAACAATTAGAACTTCCCGAGATAAAGACTCGACCGACCTAAATTCAGCCAGAGAGAACCTTCAATACATTTGGATGTGGAGTCTATAGTCGACGGTGCAATAAGTACAGTGAATGTACCCATGTGACATACGGCGCGTTGCGATTATTTTAAGACTTGGGAGAGTCGATCCCTCGCCAACTATGATCATAGTCGATTTTCTTCAGAAACTGAGGGTCAGATAGGTAAATAGAAAGAGAAGGAAGAGAATGCCCCCAATTTTAGGACAAGCACTTTATATATAACCCCCAAAATGAATGAAAAGCAAAGTTAACCTTAACGGTATTCGAACCCGAGTTAGAGTAAGTTGGATGAAATATTGGTTTCAAACATTGGCACAAAGCCAGCAATTTCAAGGGAAGGAATATAAGCTAATTATATCGACCCCAATACTCAGCTGGTACTTATTCTATCGATCCACGAAAGGATGAGCTCGGCGGAATTTGAATTCAGAAAGTGAAGACGGACGAAATGCCGCTAAGCATTTTTCCCAGCGTGCTAACGGTTCTGCCAGCTCACTGCCTTGTAGACACAACTATAAACACGCGTTTATACATACATACATACATACATACATACATACATACATACATACATACATATATATTCTTTTATTCTTTTACTTGTTTCAGTCATTTGACTGCGGCCATGCTGAAACACTGTCTTGAGTCGAACAAATCGACCCCAGGACTTATTCTTTGTAAGCCTAGTACTTATTCTATCGGTCTCTTTTTGCCGAACCGCTAAGTTACGGGGACGTAAGCACACTAACATCGGTTATCAAGCGATGGTGGAGGGACAAACACACACAAATTTACACACACACACACACATACACACACACACACACACACACACATATATATATGAAACGGGCTTCTTGAAGTTTCCGTGTACGAAATCTACTCACAAAGCTTGGTCGGCCCGAGGGTATAGCAGAAGACACTTGCCCAAGGTGCCACGCTGTGGGACTGAACCATCACATAGCCACGCCTGCGCCTATATATATATATATATATACATACATACATACATACATACATACATACATAGATACATACATATATATATATATATATATATATCTATATATCTATATATATATATATATATATATATATATATATATATATATATATATATATACACACACACACATACACCTACGCGATATAAACATACATCCACACATCGTATCCACCACAATTCAATTATGTAGTCATACATAGACAAAACTGCAACAGACCTACATGTACACAAACACATAAATAGCGACACACAGACAGATTAACCGACAACCAACCAGCCAGCCAGCCAGCTAGTCAGTTAGCCAGACAGACAGAAAGACAGACAGACAGACAGACAGGCTGACTGACTGACAGATCCTTGCGTACACCAATACGTAGATAAATATATGTATACGCATATACATATTCCTCAACATATATACATAAACACACACACACACACACACACACACACACACACACACACACACATATATATATATATATATATATATATATATATATACACACACACATGACATGTCAAAGCAGTCCAAAGCAAGCGAACACGAGCCAAATTTGAAAGGAAGGATGAGACGTGTTGTTGTTGTTATAATTAGTGCTTGTGGTGGTTGTGATGATGATGGTGGTGGTGGTGGTTATGATGATCAATATTGATGCTGATGGTGATGGTGGTAGCGGTAGTCAATACAGTAGTGATGCTGGTGTAGTCTACAGTCGATAGTTTGTGGAAATGGTGTTGTAAAATAATATTGTCATCGTCAAGCTCAACTATGGAACATGCTAAGTGACAAAATCACATCCGAAATTACCTAACGTAAATCCTCGAGTATAGTCCGCCCTTGAGGGATTTTTAAGGGGCTGTACCTCTGAAAAATCTAAACCTTGTGTATATTACACACCCCTTCTCTATCTTGAGCCAAGGATGTCTGTATAACGTCCTTGGTTTGTAAACATATATACGGTAACGTCCTTTATTATTGTTGTATTTATAACATAATACAAACGTGTAGCTTTTTCGTGCACTTTGTTTGCAGAAAATAAAGAAATAAGAGTAATAACGTCGGTGAAAAATAAATATTAAATAAATTGCCTTTACATATTTATCACTATCAGTTACAAGCCCGACATCACAAAATGCGTCTGAATAAACATTGCCGGACAGCAAAGAGAGACTCGGACATTGCTCAGAAAATATTTTTCATTTTTAACCTCGTATATAGTACGCACCAGGGATATTGACCTTTAAATTTTGGGATAAAAATGCGGATTATACTCGAGGATTTACGGTATCTAAAATTATCAGTATGGCTTTCGCTTTTTCTATTACATTGGTAAGAAAGTTCTTGGACAAATCATTGTTGCAAGTCATTGAAGCTGATCCAATGCAAACTGCACGTCAACTTGCGGTACAGTTTGGCGTCTCCCATGTCACGATCATCAGCCACCGGCATCGTCTCGGCAAGGTGAGCATGCTTGGAAAATGGGTGCCACATGAATTGACTGAAGCGAACAAACAAGCACGTGTCACTGCATATCAAAGTCTGCTCTAGCGAAGCCGAAGATTCGATTGGTTGGAGTCAGTAATCACTATGGATGAAAAGTGGGTACTGTACTCCAACGTGAGGAGCAGATGATCTGGTGTAGCAAAGGTCAACAACCAAAACCTTCGCCAAAAGGACCGCTTGTGCAAAAGAAGGTTATGATCTCAGTCTGGTGAGATTGCCGTGGTGTGATCATGTTGGATCTTCTCCCACGCAATACCACCGTTGACAAGGATGTCTACTGCAAACAAATTGACCATCTAAATATCGCGCTGGCCGAAAAACGCTCAAATTTGAAGAAGATAATTTACCACCAAGACAACGTGCCAACACATCGTGCAAAGAAGACGCCAGAGAAGCTGAAGGAGGGGAGCTAGGAGATTATGGTGCACCCACCGTATTCTCCTGACCTTTCCCCTTCTGACTACCACTTATTCTCTGCCTTGCAACGCGCGATTGGCGATACAGAGTTCGAAAACGAAGATGTGAAATTGTTCCTTTAGGACTTTATTGATTCAAAGCCACGCGATTTCTGGATGAAAGGATTCAAAACTTTGCCTGAAAAATAGCAAAAGGTGATCGATAACGATGGTGATTACCTTTTGGATTGATTGCTCTTTGTTTTTTTTTTATTGTTAATAAAGTGATATGTTAAAAGTCTCCAAGAACTTTCCTACCAAACGGATACTTTGTTTAGTGGTTGTTGCGTTCACGATCTTGTCATTGAGGTTTCGAGGGACATTTTGGTTATCTCACCCCATTAAAAAATTTGGCTATTTCCCACCGTTTTACGACAAATATCGGTACTTCTGGTTATCTCCTTCAACTAAAACCATTATTTAACCCTCAATAAAACAAAATGATTTTTTAAAAAATGGAAAAAATTAATAAACGTAAAAAGTGAAGAGATGAAGCATCGTTTTGAATCCGATAAGATTTTTTATAACAAATCATACAAAACTGAAAAAAATTTAATAAACATGAAAACTGAAAAAAAAAATAAACATGAAAACTGAAAAAAAAAAAAAAAACATGAAAACTGAAAAAAAACAAAAAAAACATGAAAACTGAAAAAAAAAAATTAATAAACATGACAACTGAAAAAAATTAAGCATCTTACTGAATCTGATAACATCTTTATAACAACTCATGCCGTTCCTATTGAGGAGGCCAAATATCAACAATGTGCTGAAGTATTGAATTAAAAGGATCTAACTCTTTTAATCCAATCTCTTGTCGCCACATTAACTCAATTTTTTAATGGGGAGATAACCCAATTTCTTTAATGGCAATTTTTAAATGGGGGTGAAATAACCAAAAAGTATCGGTTTCGATTCGTAGAACGAGTGTTGCATTGAGTTGTCAAGTAAGGCATTTTATTCTGTCTTACACTACTCCGCTGAACTCATTTGAAAATCGGTACCAGCTTAGAGCTGATGTAGCCTCCCCCACCACCGTTGTCCCACCCTGGATAAGGTGCTCTGCTAGATCAAGGGTAGGAGGATTGAGAAGATTTCTGTATTTTCTTGCGACTACATAAGCACCTCAATGAGCGAAAGCATGATAACATGTCATCAAGTTCTACTCGCTTCTGAATGCGGCTGTGGGCTTTAATTTTATGTATGTGTATGTGTTTGTTTGTCTGTGATATGTGCGTACACAAGTGTTTGTTTGTCTGTCAGTCAATCGATCAATCAATCGATCAGTCAATCTATCTATCTATCTATCTATCTATCTATCTATCTATCTATCTATCTATCTATCTATCTATCTATCTATCTTTATGTGTGTGTGTGGGGTGGTTGGGTGGTATGTACGTATATATACATATTATTTGGCAACTTGGGCAAGCGTCTTCTACTATAGATTCGGGCCGACCAAAGCCTTGTGAGTGGATTTGGTAGTTGGAAACTGAAAGAAGCCCGTCGTGTATATATATATATATATATATATATATATATATATATATATATATGTTTGTATATGTATATGTATATATATATATATTTATATGTATATTTATATGTATATATATATATGTATATATGTATATACATGTATATATATATATATATATGACCGTTGACTGAACACTATTCAATTTTTTTTCTCCGTGTTTTTCTCCTTGTCTCCGTATTCTTTCTGTTGAAGAGCGTAGCTCGAAACGTCAAAGACTTTCCGTATTCCCGAGCGTCATACTAATATATACTTTTGTTATTTACACCACCTGTCCTCGTCTGTTGTTATTTTTTGTATATTCTCCCATATATATATATATATATATATATATATATATATATATATATATTTATATGTATATACATGTATATACATGTATATAACATGTATATATATATATATACATGTATATATATATATATATATATATATATATATATATATATATATATATATATATCTATATATTTATATATATATATATATATATATATATATATATATATATATATATATATATATATATATAGAGAGAGAGAGAGAGAGAGAGAGAGAGAGAGAGAGTTTGGGTGCATGTTATATAATCATCTGTAAAGTTACAAACAACAACAAAATGCTCACGGTAGCAATACAAGAAACCGCTTTTTGGGAACAATGAGACGACCTCTACGTGGTTGTTTGACGGGCTAGAAGCAATAACCAAAAATTCCTTAAAATTTTTGCCTGTTACTTAAAAATAAAAGATGGGAAGAAGCGCGTTTAATAATGTAACTGTCCTCGAATAAGAAAGTGGTGTTGTCCTAAACAGTACACCTTTGATCGCATGTTTGATAGTCAGGGCTGACTTAGAGGTAAACAATAGCATAAACGCATCTATGCCATATTTCACGCCGGGTACCCTGCTACAACGATGCATTGTATATAGCTAGGACATCGAATCGACTATGTAACAAACTGCGAGTTAAACATCGTTTAGAACAGATTCTGACACCTATGACCTTCCATACAAACAAACAAACAAACAAAAATTACATTTCTCTACCTCGCTTCCCAGTTTGACAACTGATGTGTCCTATCATCCCTAACTGCCCATGCCCCACCCCCATTCCACCTCTAACCAACGTATCACTTCCTAAAGCACCTCCTCACTCCTGTCTTATCAACGTTGCTATTATATATGGAAGCATCTCGTTTTTATTCGGATGTCAAAGAATGGCCTAGAAAACCCATATTTCCTTTCGACTATTACCGCCACCAACAGCACCACGGCGACCAGCATCACCATTACTACCATCACCACTGCCGCTACTACTACTACTACTACTACTACTACTACTACTAATAATAATAATAATAACAACAACAACAACAACCGTTCTTTATTGGCCACAAGGGCCGCACACAAAATAAAAGTACGATACGAAACAAAGCACAGAGGGGATTTACATAAAATACATGTAAACAATAAAACAATAACAATTAGTAATAAAGTTATAACGCAATAAATTTCCCCTGCAGAGAAGTCCATCCAGGATCGACAAAGATCCCGAAACACCCTGGGCCCCAGGTGCACCATGGATAGTGTTCCTCTCTCCGTAAATTTCAGCTTACAGGCGCATTCTTAGAGTATTCTCGCTACATTCACCTTCCTTTCAACAAATTTACTAGGAGGCAGCACCTGTCTCTCTAAACATTATTTCCTTTCTAAGTGGAACAGAAAAAAGTTGATGAAGGCTTCGCCGAAGAGAAAAGTTCCTGTTTTTCAGCCGTTTCAGTTGCATCCATCACAGAACCTCTTTCGACGTAGTTACCAGACTGAGGAAACTGCCTGCTCTTCCCGGCGAAAGGAAGGTGGCTGGGCTATATGCACGATGGAGTCAGCCGATAGTCGGATCAATAATTCTTTCGACGATAGGCATAAGGCCTGAAAACCTAGAATGTAGAGTTGGGAATAAATGCTGATAAGTATGTTGTCCGATACACTAACGATTCTGCCAGCTCACCACGTTACAAAAAAAAAAATGAACAAAGGAAAAAAATACAAAGAAAAAAGTTACTATAATGTTGATACTTAAAGAAGAAAAAAACACAAAGAAATACAGCTGAAGAGATTGGAAGCGCATAAGGGAAAAATCAACACTGAAAAGCGCAAATCGCGAAATTAAGACAAAAGGTTTTTGATTGCAGTACACGTTCAGAGCCTCGTCACCAGAAACATATAATCTTTTCTACTTTAGGCACAAGGTTTAAAATTTTGGGGGAGGGGGCCAGTCGATTAGATCGATCCCAGTACACAACTGATACTTAATTTATCAACCCCAAAAGAATGAAAGGTAAAGTCGACCTTGGCGGAATTTGAACTCAGAACATAAAGACAGACGAAATACCGCTAAGCATTTCGCCCGGCGTGTTAAAGTTTTTTATTTCTTTATTGCCCACAAGGGGCTAAACATAGAAGGGACAAACAAGGAAAGAAGAAAGGATTAAGACGATTACATCGACCCCCGTAACTGGTACTTTATTTATCGACCCCGAAAGGTTGAAAGTCAAAGTCGACCTCGACGGAATTTGAACTCATAACGTAAAGACATGAAATACCTATTTCTTTACTGCCCACAAGGGGACACACAAGGACAGACAAACGGATTAAGTCGATTATATCGACCCCAGTACGTAACTGGTACTTAATTTATCGACCCCGAAAGGATGAAAGGCAAAGTCGACTTCGGCGGAATTTGAACTCAGAACGCAGTGGCAGATGAAATACCGCTAAGCATTTCGCCCGGCGTGCTAACGTTTCTACCAGCACGCCGCCTTACCAAACGCATCAATGAAGCACAATGCAGTATCTGACTGCAGAATATGTGATATAGGAAAAATAATCATCATCAACTTCAGGCATGACAGAGTTGGAGCTTACGTACTGGAAGTTTTGCCATCACAACGAAATACTAAAAAAAAAAATAATAAATAAGGTATAGACATGTACAAGAAAAGGGTCTATGAGAATGGTAAAACAACCATATTATGGTTTATGGCAAGACACACCAACTGGGGAAGCAAAAATAATCGTCTCTAAGGACCACCACGAAACGAAATGCCTTCTTATCGATGTATTAATCACAACAAATGATAATATATCTCTTAAATAAAAGCCGAGATTATCTAAATATAAAAACTTGGAAAGAAATAACACTAATGTGGGTGCTTGGAAATAGAAACAATCCCTACAGGGAAATGTGCTTTGGGAAGAAAAATATAAAAAGAACATGCTGAGAGATATGTACCCCAACTCCCAGGAATTAAAAATATGCATAACATAGCCGCAAGCATGTCCATGTGGTAAAGAAGCTCGCTTTGCAACCACATGGCTTCGGGTTCAACCACACTGCGCAGCACCATAGGCACGTGTCTTCTACTCTAGTTCTGGAGCGACCAATGCCTTGTGAATGAATTTGGTAGGCGGGAACTCTGTCGAAGCCTGTCATCTATCTATCTATCTATCTATCTATCTATCTATCTATCTATAGGTGAGAAAATTGGTATGTGAAAGCACGTGGTTGGATGTATAAAAGATAAACAAGAGTGAAAAAACTACAGAAGGCTTGTGTTACATGGTTAAAGTATATATTTAAAATATGTCAGAAAAATGTTATAAAATTTTTTTGGTATATAAACATTGTATTTGGAG
>NC_142933.1:22975138-22977638 GCF_046866305.1 Octopus bimaculoides
GTGTAGATATGTATGTTTGTGTATTTGTGTGCGTGCATGTGTCCGTGCGTGCGTGTGTATGTATGTCTGTCTGTGTATGTGAGTGTGTGCGTGTGTGTATGTGTTCGTGTGTGTATGTGTGCGCGTGTGTGTATGCAAACAATGTCAGTAGTATCGGTGTGATGGCGTTCGTACATGTGGTTTTAGTCGTTGTATTAAATGAAGTTGTAGCGCTCATATTTGTAGTGGTAACAGTCTGAATAGTAGTAGTAGTAGTAGTAGTAGTAGTAGTAGTAGTAGTAGTAGTAGTAGTAGTATGACAACGATGTTGATAATGATGACGACGACGTTGATGAAGATGATGATGATGATGATGATGATAGGGAAAATGATGACGATGATGACACTGTCGAATTTATCTGAATGAAGTCGCTAAGACGGGGAAAGGTCACGTAATTTCATCGTGGGAAAATGAAGAGACTGGGTCGGTCGGGCGCTAGGGGGCGCTCCATCTAAAGAACTGACATTAAGGTACTCAGCATTGAAGTGACGGGAAGGGAAGAAAACAAAGAACCCACCCCCCACAAAAAATAAAGGTGAGGAGTGTCTGCCCCCGTCTAGTCCCACCCAATATTACACCCACGCATATCTCTACGAACAAACCGAAATAAGAATAAGCTGTCTGTTTATATTTGAGCGGATGAGTACGCCTGATGATGTATACGTATACATACACACACATGCATATATATATGAATATATATATCTATATATGAATACACACACACACACACATAAATTAAAACAGTAGGGTAAACAAATTGGCTATTAATTAATATCAATTTAATACCAGGGAACAAGCACATTGAAAGAATCAAGGAGATTCAGAAAAAATATCTGAAAGGATTATTGTATATGTATATATAAAGGAGACCACTAGGTGGATTGTTAATGTGCTAGAAGAAGATCACATAGCACATTAACAGTCCACCTAGTGGTCTCCTTTATATATACATATACACACACACACACACACACACACACACACACACACACACACACACACACACACACACACACACACACACACACACACACATACATACATACATATATATATATATATATATATATAATTTTGCTTAAAAGAGTTCCAACACTGTCTGTTTTTTATGTTTTATTTATATTCCTGCAGGACTAATGTGGGGTATAGAATATGGAATATACAATATATAATATGATATACAATATACAATATAAAATAAAATAAAATAAAATAAATATATATATATATACATACACACACACACACACACACACACACACATATATATTTATATATATATATATATATATTCATATGTACATATACAGGGTGGCCCAAAAGTAAGTTTTCAGTTATTCAACTATCTCTTTTGCATTTATATATTAACAGTTAAGATCTTAATTATTAAAAAAAAAAAAAATGAAACCATTATTCTATGCTAATTTAGTTAATTGTAAGATAGAAATTTAAATGTAATGAAATGTTTTAAAAGAAATTTAAAGTGCCTATGTGATAGCTGTAAACCTACTTTTGGTACACCCTGTATATATACATGCATAAATGTATATTAATGTTTGCTTTCATGTATATTTATATATCCTTTCTAATTATGGGACAAGTCCACAAATTTCGTGGGAGTGGAGGCAGGGGTGGGATGGGGGCTGGGGCAAGTCGATTCTATCGGACCCAGTGCTTATCTGATACTTATTTTATCGAGCCCCCGTATAGATAAAAAGTAAAGTCGTTCTCAGCGGAATTTGAACTCGGACCGTAAAGAGCCAGAAGGAATACCACTAAGCAGTTTGTCCCACATGTTAACGTCTCTGCCAGCTCGTCGCTTAATACTCTTTTACTTGTTTCAGTCATTTGACTGCGGCCATGCTGGAGCACCGCCTTTAGTCGAACAAATCGACCCCAGGACTTATTCTTTGTAAGCCTAGTACTTATTCTATCGCGTCCTTTTTGCCGAACCGCTAATTTATGGGAACGTAAACACAACAGCATCGGTTGTCAAGCGATGGTAGGGGGACAAACACAGACACACAAACACACACACACACACATACATACATACATACATACATACATACATACATACATACATATATATATATATATATACATATATATATATATATATATATATATATATATATATATATATATATATATACATACATATATATATACATATACATATATATATATATATATATATATATCTATCTATATATATATATATATATATATATATATATATATATATATATATATATACATACGACGGGCTTCTTTCAGTTTCTGTCTACCAAATCCACTCACAAGGCTTTGGTCGGCCCGAGGCTATAATAGAAGACACTTGCCCAAGGTGCCACGCAGTGGGACTGAACCTGGAACCATGTTGTTGGTAAGCAGGCTGCGCAATTTTAGATAAAGGCAACAATATGATACATAGGCATTCATAATATTTTCAGG
>NC_142933.1:22990138-22995138 GCF_046866305.1 Octopus bimaculoides
TTTCCCTCGATCCCTTTTGATCGAACTCCCCCCTTTTTCCCTTCCTACGATCCCTTTTGATCGAACTCCTCCCTTTTTCCCTTCCTACGATCCCTTTTGATCGACACACCCCTACTTTTTTTCCCTTCCCCCTCCCAAAAAGAAACGCTGTACATTGTATTTGACCCATCTTTGTTGAGCCCTGTGTGGCTAATAAAAGAAATGTATCTATCTATCTATCTATCTATCTATCTATCTATCTATCTATCTATCTATCTATCTATCTATCTATCATATAAAAATGTCTATTTTAAGTAATACTCTCTATATGTTTGCTATCCATTTTTAAAAATCGTTAGCCTGTCACACTATCTATCTATCACTCTATCTAGTCTGTCACACTATTTATCTATCAACTTATCTGTCTGTCTGTCTGTCCGTACGTGCGTACGTACGAATGTATGTATGTATGTATGTATATATGTATGCATGAATGTATGTATGTATGTATGTATGTATGTATGTATGTATGCATGTATGTATGTATGTATGTATGTATGTATGTATGTATGTATGTATGTATGTATATGACATATCTACAGTTTCATACCCTGTCGGATTATGGTGTACATAACGATTATGTTAACAGCATTAAATAGAGAATTTTTGAGAAATTTCTGATCATTTCTCCAGTTTCCTAATATTTTTCTTATAATAATTCTTATTAACATATTTTTATATGACATATTTTATACACGGGTAGACAAAAGTATGCATACAGTTGCTTAATATGAGTGTAATGTTTATTTCTTCGAATTAAGAATTCTCATTTTATTGCGTTAGATCAGTGGTTCTCAACTGGGAGTCCATATGGCCTTTGGGAGTCCAAATGGCCATTGGGAGTCCACATGGCCCTTGGGAGTCCATATAAGATTTTGTTAAAATTTATCTGTAATAAATTTGTTATAATTGTATAATTCACAAAAAACTTTAACAATTCTTTTTACAATTTCAAATTATATTTAATTCTAAAAATATGATATGGTTTTTTTAAACGTCGAAAGGTTATGAGGATCCATCTGAATAAAATAGGACTCAAAGGGGTCCACAGCTGAAAAATGGTAGAGAGAGAGAGAGAGAGAGAGAGGAGAGAGAGAGAGAGAGAGAGAGAGAGAGAGTAAGAGAGAGAGAGAGAGAGAGAGAGAGAGAGAGAGAAAGAGAGAGAGAGAGATAGATAGATAGATAGATAGAGAGAGAGAGATATTGAGTGTGTGTGAACTTCTGTGAAAAAATGAACATGGAGGGGAATTTTGTTTTCAATTGTTTTTACAATAAACTTTTACATAAACTTTGAAATAAAGTGAAAATGTATTTTCCCGCAAAATGTCTATATTAAGTAATGTTCTCTCTATGCATGCTATCCAATTTTTATTTTTAATCGTTAGTCTGCCACACACCAAACCACAACTTTCTTTTCACATATAACTTCTCTGCCATATCCTCCTCCTCCTCCTCCTTTGATCTTTTTTCTCTCACTTTGAGTGTGTCATTCTCTTACTCACTGCCTGTCACCAAGCACTCTTTCTGCATCTACAATAATCCCTCCTCTATCGCGGGAGTTACGTTCCAAAACCCCTCGCGATTTGGTGAAAATCCACAAAGGAGAAACAATACTGTATTATTTTACTCTTTTACTCTTTTCAGTCATTTGACTGCGGCCATGCTGGAGCACCGCCTTTTTAGTCGAGCAAATTGGCCCCAGGACTTATTCTTTGGAAGCCTAGTACTTATTCTATCGATCTCTTTTCGCCGAACCGCTAAATTACGGGGAGGTAACTTATGTATATATACAGTCTGTTAAAGTCTGTCATACCGGCCATGACGAAGGGAAATAGCCCTGAAACTCGAGTCGCCTTTATATATTTATATTTATATATTTGATCCTTTATATTGAACACTCAATATTTCATCTACATTCAATACTTTCTTTCATGGTGCCATCCATTTTTATTTTATTTTATTTTATATTGTATATTGTATATTATATTATATATTGTATATTCCATATTCTATACCCCACATTAGTTCTGCAGGAATATAAATAAAACATAAAAAACAGACAGTGTTGGAACTCTTTTAAACAAAATAATATATATATATATATATATATATATATATATATATATATATATATTAAGGATAAACAAAAATGAAAATGCCACTTTTTAAAAAAATTAAATTAATTAAAACACCCAATTTTTTTGAAAAGTGGCATTTTCATTGTTGTTTATCTTTAATATCTACTTACTCGTGTGGTACATTTACAAATCTTTTGATATATATATATATATGAATATAAGGTTGAGGAGGGTATTGGATTTAACCAAACCCCGGAGGATACAGGTAATACCGAGTAAGTGCTGTATACCGATTAGTTTGCCCCAGTCGTTGTATGAACAGGATTGGATATTATAAGTCGTGTATTAGCGTGTGTATATGTAAATATATAAAAACAAAAAAATAAAGAGAGCAAAGGTAAGGTTGAAGAATTTTATGGATAGATTCTTCCCAGAAACAGCTGTAAGACTCCATCCATAAAATTCTTCAACCTTACCTTTGCTCTCTTTATCTTTTTGTTTTTATATATTTACATATATATATAAATATATATATATGAATATTTATAAATATATGAATATAAAAATATGTATAATATATATACGCATATGATATACATATATAACTCCTGTTGGTTATGTATTTTGAATAAATGGATCTAGCACTACATTTGAATATTTTTAAGAGACTATAAAAGTGGCGAGCTGTCACGATGTTTAAAAGCATTTCGTCCGTCTCTACGCTCTGAGTTCAAATTCCGTCGAAGTCGACTTTGCCTTTCACAGATAAAATAAGTAGCAGTTGAGTGCTGGGTTTGATATAAATTACTTACTCTCTCAACCCGGAAATGGTCTTGTGCAAAATTTGAACGCAGTATTTAAATATAATATGGCATGATTTTGAAGGTGTGATATGGCTTCTATTTCTAGCAGGTCGTGTGTCAACGAAGAGTTAAAAAGCAAGAAAATTTAATGCTCAAAACCAATACTACAAATCATATTCTTTTATTTTATTTGTTTCAGTCATTTGACTACAGCCATGCTGGAGCACCGCCTTTAGTCGAAGAAATCGAGCCCAGGACTTATTCTTTGAAAGCCTAGTGCTTATTCTATCCGTCTCTTTTGCCGAACCGGACATGAACAGACCAACATCGGATGTCAAGCGATGGTGGGGTGACAAACACAGACACACAAATACATAAACACACACACACACACACACACACACACACACACACACACACACATACGACGGGCTTCTTTCAGTTTCCGTCTACCAAATCCACTGACAAGGGTTTGGTCGGCCCGAGGCTATAGTAGAAGACACGTGTCAAAGTGCCACGCAATGGGACTGAACCTGGAACCACGTGGTTGGCAAGCAAGCTACTTACCACACAGCCACTCCTGCACCTATTAAAAAATAAATTAACCCTAGGATTCGTAAAACAGGTTACCCGGTTTCCATAGCATATAAATGATCCATAGCATATAAATGAAGTCCCCTTAAGGAGGATATTGGTTCGTTGCAGGGTTCTGACCAGTAAGTTTTGAGGACAGGAAGCAAGTAGATTATATTGATCCCTTCTTGACTGGTCCTTTATTTTAGTCACCTTCGAAGGAATGAAAGGCAAAGTTGGACTCAAGGGATTTGAACTCAAAATGTAAAGAGCTAGAAGAAGAGTTGCTAAGCATTTTGTCCGACGCGCCAACGATTCTACCAGTTCGCTACCTTCATTGCACATACATATACACACAACCTAAAATATATATATCAAAAAAGGCAAAATAATCAGGGCTATCATCGATGTAAGTTAAAATACATATATATGCTCCAATCAAGAATCGAACTCGAGTCTCAGTCTTTGATTTCCAATATACACTAGTAGATATAGTTGAAGAGGGTGGGTTGGTAGACAGGGATTGGTGGAGGTAGTGGAAGGAGACGAGATAAGAGAAAGGAACCGATGATAACCTTATAACGAGTAATTACAGCAGCAGCAGCAACACAGCAACACAACAGCAGCAGCAGAGGTCTGATTGATCATAAAACAGCAGAGACAGGCAAAGTCAATGAATTTACGTACCGGACATGGATGTCCTTGTTTTTGGCCGAATATTAGCCTGAAAATACGTCGCTGTACTTTCGGAACTTGAAACAGGACAGGCGTATATTAAATGTTAACTGGGTTGCGGATTAGTTTTCGACCTTTTAGTCTGAAAGTTTCGGGCAGAAAACACACATACATAAACATATGACATTATATATATATATATTTATATATGTATTTGTGTGTGTTTGTGTGTGACACAAACAGAAGGTATTACTACACATACGTATATATATATATATATATATACATATATATGTATTGAAGAACAGAGACAGACACATGTTCACACACAAACATATACACAAACAGGGAAATATTTCTGTGTGTGTGTATGTGTGTGTGTGTAAGTGAAAAGCATTTTCCACATTAATTATATATGACATTCCATAATGACACTTTGTTTTTCTGTTTGTGTTCCATATATACACAAATATATAAATGTACAATATATATATACATTTATATATATATATATGTATGTATTTAATATAATATATATATGTATGTCTTTATACATATACATATGTGTGTGGATGTATATATATATATATATATATATATATATATATATGTATGTATGTATATTCACGTAAATATATATACAGACTAGATTTCTCTCTCACCCGCCAACCTACACACGCAGACATATGTAAATATGCATAAATATCAAACATCATATACACATACATATGTTGTGTGTGTATATGATGTTTGTGTTTGTGCTTGCATTTATGTCTGTCTGTCTGTCTGTATGCATATATATATATTCATCTGTATATATACATACAAGTGC
>NC_142933.1:22997638-23000138 GCF_046866305.1 Octopus bimaculoides
AATTAATATGCACTAGTCAAATTTTGCAACACCACTACATCACATATGAAAAATGACATCACTTAATTGGCAGCCATTATCGGCTTCATACGTCTGTACTCTTTCCCAAACTTGCACCATTACACCCCAAAAGTTTCAGACCCCACTTCTCTGATTTCTCTACTGATGTTCTCCCTCAGTTGCACCAGGGTCTCCTGTTTCTTGACGTAAAACCTCTCTTTCAGGTATCCCCACAACAACAACAAAAAAATCCGGGCTAATCAAGTCTGGGGAACGTGAAGGCCAGTTGACATTGCCGTAGCGGGAGATTATTCTCTCTCCAAAGAACTGCCGTAACAACTGCATTGTTTCTCTTGACGTATGAGTAGTTGCTCCATTTTGGTGGAACCATGTATGAGGTCTACTTTGAATGACCTTCACGTTCCCCAGATTTCACTTGCCCGGGTTTTTTTTCTGGTGGGGATACCTGAAAGAGAGGGTATACGTCAACAAACTGGAGACCCTGGTGCAACTGAAGGAGAACATCAATAGAGAAATCGGAGAAGTGGGGTCTGAAACTCTTGTGGATATTATGGTGCAAGTTTATTGTATGTGCTCTTTCTCTTTAAAGGCAGAAAATATCAATTGTTTTCTACTCTAGGCACAAGGCCCGAAATTTTTTGTGGTGGGGGGAGCAGTAGATTAGATCGATCCCAGTACACAACTGGTACTTAATTTATCGACCCCGAAAGGATGAAAGGCAAAGACGATCTCGGCGGAATTTGAACTCAGAACGTAAAGACAAACGAAATACTACTAAGCATTTCACCAAGCATGCTAACGTTTCTTAGTTCTTTATTGCCCACAAGGGGCTAAACATAGAGGGGACAAACAAAGGGATTAAGTCGATTATATTGACCCCTGTGCGTAACTGGTACTTATTTAATCGACCCCGAAAGGATGAAAAACAAAGTCGACCTCGGCGGAATTTGAACTCAGAACGTAGCGGCAGACGAAATACCGCTAAGCATTTCGCCCAGCGTGCTACCGTTTCTGCCAGCTCACCACCTTCCAGAAAATATAAATTGAGGGAGGCATATTTGGCCGCATGATTATGCACACCTGTTAACAACCACAGCAACAGCAACCACAATAGTAAATGCATCGACATCATCCTCGACAACAACAACAACTCCCATTGCAGCAAACCGATGAGGGAGCTTCTACGTAGTTATTTGATCTGCTAGGAATAAGAACCAAATCACCACCATACATTCTTATAAGGGAAATATACGTTGAATAAAGAGAGACAAGAATGTTTTAGTCGGCTCTATCACTGCTAATTTGATGCTTAAACAGCAATATAATCATTACCGTCACACTTGTACACACATCTGTATATTACACATAAATGTCTCACCTGTATTTGCCCCGTATAGTTCATCCGTATTATATTCCGAATGCCCCACCTGTATATCCTACTTTTATGTACTATTTGTATGCTCCGCACGTGTCCCACCTGTATTTTACATCTTATGTCCAACATTATTTGCTACCTGTATAGCTCATTTATATATCCCACGTGCTTGTGTCACCTGTATCATCCACTTGTATGTTGCATTGATATTTCTTAATTGTTTGTCTCTCCTGTATAACCCACAATATGCTCACCTATACGTTTCACCTGTATGTCCTACTTTTATACACTATTTGTATGACCCACGCGCGTGTCCCACACACGCTATTTCACACCCTATATCCAACATGTATTTTCTACTTGTATGTCTCACGTGTGTGTCTCACCTTTTCGTCCCACCTATGTCTTTCCTGTATGTTCCACCACTATATCGCACCTAGATTTCCCCCTGTATATCTCACTTACGTACCCCATCGGTATATCACATATGCATCTTCCAATTGTAGGCGTCACCTATACATTAAATATATCTCGCCTGTATATCTAACCTGCATGTTCCACATGTATCCACCACTATATACTTACGCTATGCAACAGGAAACTCCCTATCTCTAAATTAAATCATCTAACTATCTAAACACTGAGGCATCTATGAAACTAATACGGTGAAGCCCGATTTGCTAGAAAGAATAGCACAGTTTTCCTCAAAGTAAACTCTATTGTCTTGTTGTGACGACGCCCTCAGACGATGAAGTAGGCTACCCCAATACGTAGATATAGAGGGAGAAGTCTAGACGTCGAGGTAGTTTAGTAGAGGTCATCCGAACGTGCGATATAACAGGTCTTCAATAGCGTAATCTCTATTAGACTCTTATATGCAAAAAGATGGAATGGTCATGCAGGAGCACATTTGGCTCTAGATTTGCTGAATCAGATTTAATCTGAGGCTAAACAACAACAACAATCAACATGACCACAAACTACCTGTATATAATGCCAGTTTACCAATTTACCAATTTACCAACCAGCGTATATATCTACCTACCTACTTACTTATCTACCTACCTACCTACCTACCTACATAGCCACCAATTAACCAACCTG
>NC_142933.1:23005138-23007638 GCF_046866305.1 Octopus bimaculoides
TATATATATATATATATATATATATGTGTGTGTGTGTGCGTATGTTTGTGTGTCTGTGTTTGTCCCCCTAGCATTGCTTGACAACCGATGCTGGTGTGTTTATGTCCCCGTCACTTAGCGGTTCGGCAAAAGAGACCGATAGAATAAGTACTAGGCTTACAAAGAATAAGTCCCGGGGTCGATTTGCTCGACTAAAGGCGGTGCTCCAGCATGGTCGCACTCAAATGACTGAAACAAGTAAAAGAGTAAAGAGAGAAACTATTAGTATTCTTGAAGAATTCAGCTTGGTACTTTCCTGCCGGTCGATAGACTGAACCTCAATTCTAATATCCTCCTGTCAGTGTGATAGCGTTTTGGGCGTCCTAACAAGTGGACGATCTACCAGAGCAACAATTTGCCACCTTTGTTTTCCAAAATCTCGTCAATTCTCTGATTAGGTCTTGATATTTCTCAAATTTCTCAATTTTTTTTTGTGGGGGAGTCCTCCTCCTCCTCCTCCTCCTCCCCATCCTCCCCTCCTCCCCTCCTCCTCCTCCCCCCTCATCATCATCATCATCATCATCATCATCACCACGACGACGACGACGATGACGACGACGATGACGACGACCAGCACCACCACCACCACCAAAACCACCACCACCAAAACCACCACCACCAACACGAGTGGACTGGAGTGGCAACTCAACTTTATATAAATTTAATATTCGTAAGCATACCGAAGGTGATTGGTTATCAAGAATCGTTAGGAAGTATACGTGAAATTGCTTTGTTAATCTATGCACACATGCTTATATACAGGCTTATACGTTACTGGTAACGAAATGAAAGAAGTAGTACTCAATAAAGGGGTTATTTATAAAGAATTTAATTCGATCAATCAGAAGCAGAGTTGGTTGAATCTCAGAACATTTAGTTCAGAGTGAGCGAATGAGATCGTACATACATACATACATACATACATACATACATATATGAATGTATGCCTGTGTGTCTCTGCGTGTATGTGTGTGTATATATGTGTCTGTATATTTGGACGAGTATGTATGTATGTGTGTGTGTGTGTGTGTGTGTGGTGTATGTATTTTATATGAAGCATCTCAATGCCCCTAAGTTTACATCAAATAATGGGCAGACTCCACCTTCAATTCAATACAAATATGTGGCAGAACCATAAAGACATACAGGCAACTTAATAAGTATCACTACTTCCCTTAATGAATCGAATGCCACCGTTATATCATCTCCTTTGCCTTCCTCTCTTTCCAACTCTTTGCATCTATCTCTCATCCCCCCCCTCTCTCCCATTCTCCTCGTCTCTTTCTGTATTCTGCTTGGTCTTCATTTCTCCATTCCTCATTCTTGACTAAATTGCTGTTAATTACTGAGACAGAAATGTTATATATGACAATATTTTACTCTGACATTGAAGCTGTTAGTTTTTCAATAAAACAGACGACACCCGATACAAACATGGCGACTGTGTTCATGTTTCACGATGAATGTTAAAAACAAAACTAAATACAACAAAAACAACCTAACTAAAACAATAACAAAACATAATAACACAGTCCAAAACGTGACAAAATATCAACATTGATGATATACTAGTTTCTAATATCTCTGGCTCATTACAGTAAATTTGCAGCCTGTTAAGCCGTGTGGGACCAATTTTCTCAGTGGTCGTGGTGGTCGTGGTGGCTGTGGTGGTCATGGTAGCTGTGGTGGTTGTGGTGGTTTAGTGGTGGATGATTCTGTAGTCTTATACACACCCACACGCGCACAAACACTCGTATACGCACACATAAACGCATACGCACTCACATACATATAAGGAGTTAGTGAGAGACCTAACGCTACAAAAGAGAGAAGAGAGAAAGGTAGATGGGAAAGAACAAGAGATAGATGCAAAGCATTGGAAAGAGAGGAAGGCAGAGGAGATGATATAACGGTGGTATTCGATTCATTGACGCGCTAACGATTCTATCAACTTAGCGGGGGATTATTATAATCCTTTCTAGAATAGGCACAAGGTCGGAAGTGTTGGGGGAGGAGGCTAGACGATTTCAGCAACAAGGCAATGTTAACCTCGGTAGAATTTGAATACAGAAGGGAAGGCTGTCGAAATGTAGCTAGTCATTTTATCCGGTGTGCTTACGATTCTGCTAACTTGCCGCCTTCCTTTCTAATACAAGCACAAGACTACTGCGACCCCTGTCATACTCTTTCGCCCCAACTTTCTCTCACTTTTTCTTCCCGTTTCTTGAGTAACACTGCGATGGACTGGCGTCCTGTCCAGCTGGAGGGAACACATACGCCATAGAAACCGGGAAACCGGGCCCATGAGCCTGGCTAGGCTTTAAAAGGGCGCATAAATAAATAAATAATGTTTTATTGCTTTAGGACAAAGTATGAAACTTTCAAACTATTTTGTTATCAAGTTATCATCAAGTTGTACATCTCCCATCTTCATATGTATTTATGGTCAAGAACGTTAGCA
>NC_142933.1:23012638-23017638 GCF_046866305.1 Octopus bimaculoides
TCCTTGTTTGTCCCCTCTGCGTGTAGCAGTAAAGAAATAAGAAGCGTGTGCCTTCTGGGCGAAATGCTTAGCGGTATTTCGTCAGTCTTTATGTTCTGAGTTCAAATTCCGCCGAGGTCGACTTTGCCTTTCATCCTTTCGGGGTCGATTAATTAAATACCAGTTGCGTACTGGTTTCGACATAATTGACTGGTCACCTCCCCCAAAAGTTTCAGGCCTTGTGCCTAGAGTAGAAAAGAGTATATCAATCTGATATCTATTAATCTGGCAGAAGCGGTAACACATCGGACAAATGCTTAGCGCATTTCGTTTGTCTTTACGTTCAAATTACGCTGAGATCTACTTTGCCTATCATCATTTCGGGGTCAATAAAATAAGTAACAGTTGCGCACTGGCGTCGGAGCAATCAACTTACCCCTTTCGCAAAACATCAACCTTTGTGTATATGATAGAAAGAATAGGCGTGGCTGTGTGGTAAGAAAATTGCTTCCCAACCAAATGGTTCCGGGTTCAGTCCCACTGCGTGGCACTTTGGGTAAATCTCTTCTACTATAGCCACGCGCCGACCAAAGCCTTGCCAGTAGATTTGGTAGACGGAAGCTGAAGGAAGCCCGTCGTATATATATATGTATATATATATATATATATGTATGTATGTATGTATTTGTGTGTCTTTGTCCCCGCATCATCGCTTGACAACCGATGTTAGTGTGTTTACGTCCCCGTAACTTAGCGGTTCGGCTAAAGAGACCGGTAGAGTAAGTACTAGGCTTACAAAAGAACAAGTCCCGGGGTCGATTTGCTCAGAATATCTCTAATGGGAAGAAGGCGGTGAGCTGGCAAAACCATAAGCATGCCGAATAAAATGCTTTGCAGCATTTCGTCCGTCTTCACGGTGAGTTCAAATTACACCGAGGTCGACTTTGCCTTCCATCCTTTCGGGGATAAGTACCATCAGAAAACACTTACCCTTCCCCACAAAAATGCTGGCCTTGGGCCAAAATATGAAGCCAGTATTTCTAGTGCCAAGCTTGGAGACTGTCGTGGACAGAACTGCTGGATACCGCGCATGATTGGTCATATTCTTTTCTTCTCTAGGCACAAGGCCCGAAACTTTTAGGCAAGTGGAGCCAGTGTTTCACTGGTACTTAATTTATCGACCCTGAAAGGATGAAAAGCAAAGTCGACTTCGGCGGAATTTGAACTCAGAACGTAAAGACAGACGAAATACCGCTAAGCATTTCGCCCGGCATGCTAACGTTTCTGCTAGCTCACCGCCTTATTGGTCATATTCGATTATAGTTTCGACAACAGGCGCCAAACTCTTGATAAGCATCAATGCTAAGATCTATGCTTCTGCGTTGAACAGTTAGGCTCGTATAAGTTACGAGCTGTTCACCTATATATTATATTATATATGATATTATATCATATTATCTTATATAGTATTACATTATATTTCTGTCAAGGTAGCGAGCTGGCAGAATCGTTAGCATGCCGGGCGAAATGCTTAGCGATATTTCATCTGCCGTTACGTTCTGAGTTCAAATTCCGCCGAGGTCGAATTTGCCTTTCATCCTTTCGGGGTCGATAAATTAAGTACCAGTTACGCACTGGGTCGATGTAATCGACTTAATCCGTTTGTCTGCCCTTGCTTGTCCCCTCTATGTTTAGCCCTTTGTGGGCAATAAAGAAATAAGAATCGTTAGCACGCTGAGCATAATTCTTAGCGGCATTTCTCCCTTCCTTGTGTTCTGAGCTCAAATTTACGGGGTCAACTTTGCCTTTTATCCTTTAGGGGGTCGATAAAATAAGTACCAGTTGAGCAGTGGGGTCGATGTAATCGACTTAATCCTTCCTTTGAAATTTCTGGCCTTGTGCTAAACTTTGAAAGCGTTATATTTATTTGTGAACATCTCAGTATGCAATTTAACGTATATTTGTGTGCTATAACATAGATTTGTGACTCCAAATCAAATTTTCACACAATTTTCCTTGTATGTGAACATTTGCAATTGTTAGTGTTTCTGCTATTTAACCATAGCTCAATAGGGACTGAGCAGATCTCTGATGAAAAGGGTTCCAGCCATGACTATCTCGATCCCCGCCTTTTTAAGTGCATGTAGAACTACATTAACCTAAAGCGCATTTCCTTATTTCAGACTGCATGATTTGATGGAGATCAGACTGCTATTGTTAGCTTATCTAAGAATTATATTTGGAAAGAAACTTTCAGTTATTGTTACAGATTAGCCGTGACGGCGCAATGGCCCAGTGGGTAGAGCAGCGGACTCGCGGTCATAGGATCGCGGTTTCGATTCCTAGGCGTTGTGAGTGTTTATTGAGCGAAAACACCTAAAGCCCCACGAGGCTCCGGCAGGGGCTGGTGGCGAACCCTGCTGTACTCTTCCACCACAACTTTCACTCTTACTTCCTGTTTCTGTTGTGCCTGTAATTCAAAGGGCCAGCGTTGTCGCACTGTGTCACGCTGAATATCACCGAGAACTACGTTAAGGGTACACATTTCTGTGGAGTGCTCAGCCACTTGCACGTTAATTTCATGAGCAGGCTGTTCCGTTGATCGGATCAACTGGAAACCTCGACGTCGTAAGCGACGGAGTGCCAACAACAACAACAGATTAGCCATAGGTTTGCTCTGATCTCAAAGGCATTCTTACCGTGACAATTTCACTTATTTTAATATTTATTTATTCATTTTACTTCAGAACACGATATATCACTCAGTTTTTCATTACATGACTTGTTCTTTTTCTGGCTGTATACAAAACATATTCAACTCACAGTAAATGTTTAGTACTTAACTAGATTTACCAAATTCTCACATAAACAGCTTTTCGTACTGCCATCCTCTAAGTGAGGCGACAACACTTTTCTCGAGATGTCAGTGTTGATGTAATGCAAATCAAAAACGGTTTCACAAATAACATCAGATAGTGACAACCGTCCATGCTGACAATAAAAAACAAAAAACAAAAAAAAAACAAAAAACAATCATACGCGCTAAGACCCTATGCGCTAAGACCCTATGCGCTAAGACCCACTTACACCCTCTATTTCTAGTAAACCTACCCGTCCACTCCAATATTGCCTCCAGTTCTATTGGCGATTTGTTTCTGAAGAAGAAGGAGAAGAAAGAAGAAGAAGAAGAAGAAGAAGAAGAAGAAGAAGAAGAAGAAGAAGAAGAAGAACGTGAAGAAGAAGAAGAAGAAGAAGAAGAAGAAGAAGAAGAAGAAAGTAACGCAGGATAGTATTTCAGTGATTCATTTACACACGTTTTGCTCCGTCTCATCTTTCTTTTGACACATCTTACATCAATTTTTGGCTCGGTTCAAATTGGATATATATATATATATATATATATATATATATATATATATATATATATATATATATATATGTATATATATATATACATATATATATACATATATATATACAGGCGCACATTTAGACACACGCACGCGTGCTCGCTCATACACACGCACACACAAGCTCACGCGCACACACACACACTCACACACATATACACCCACACGCACACAAACTGAATGAATGCGTATATATATGTATATATATATGCACAGACACACTAACAAACACACACACACATACACACACGCGTGCACCCACACAATCACACATGCACACACACACACACACACACACACATCATATATATGCGCGCGCACACAAGACACACGCACACACACGTACACAAATACACATACACTGTATGTACATATGCATGTTGATGTATCTATTGAAGTTAGTCTTTCTCTCTCACCCCTCACACATACACACATACACACACATACACGCTCACACACACACACATACACTCACATACACAAGCAACGGAACTTCATTTTGCCCAAATTTTGTATTAGCGTAACACGACACTATTGTGGAGATTTAATACAGAAATACACACACAAACACGCACACACACACATACACACACATATATATATACTCACTCATATATAAACACACACACATACATGTACACACAAACACATACACAAACATATATATATATATATATATATATATATATATATATATATATATTTGAAGGTTTGGAGGTGATGTACAGAAATTATATATAAAAAATTAAGGTACTCAGAAACCTGGATGTTTGTACATTTACAGATTTTTATTAATATCACATATTAAATGAAACGCTTTTCACCTAGTCGTGTAGGTTTTTCAAATTTTTTCAAAACAATTTGAAAAACCTACACGACTAGGTGAAAAGCGCTTCATTTAATATGTGACATTAATAAAAATCTGTAAATGTACAAACATCCAGGTTTCTGAGGAGCTTAATTTTATATATATATATATATATATATATATATATATATATATATATATATATATATATATAAACAAATAATAAATGAGTATATGCATATATACGTACAGGTATGTGCATACCTACGTTTACCTGTATATATAGGTGCATATCTGGGTACAGGACGTTGCAAACAAAACGTAGACAAGAAAATAATAATAACCAGAGTACAGAAAACACACAAGTCACATAGAGAACATTTTCCTACATCATATATATATATATATATATATATATATATATATATATATATATATATATATATATATATATATATATATATATATCCACATTTGCGTAGATTAGTGGAAAGTAAGAGAGTAAACCGTTTCTGTGTATTGCTTATCATGTATGTTATTCACTAATTAACTTAAAAAAAAAGAACAAACAATTATACTTTTATGACCTGGCATGAATTCAGACACGTTTTGAGCGGTAAAGAAAATCGGCGTTGTTTTAATTAAATAGTAATGGTGATGGGTTTCTGGGGATAACAGCTAAACTACACTCTGACCAGAACTAAATTCAAAAAGAAGTTTCTTGAACGGTCGCCTCAAGAAATTTTAGTAATGCAATGTGCATTTGTATTTTGTATGAGCTTATTCTTCTCTGAAAAACAGCC
>NC_142933.1:23037638-23042638 GCF_046866305.1 Octopus bimaculoides
GTGTATATGTATGTGTTTATGTATGTGTGTATATGTATGTATGTGTGTATATGCATGTATGTTTGTATGTGTGTATATGTATATATGTATATGTACGTGAGTATGTATGTATGTATGTGTGTGTTTGTATATGTATACATATATGCATGTATGTATATGTGTTTGTGCGTGTATGCAAATACGTGTGTGTGTGTGTGTATGTTTGTGTGTATGTATGTGAGAGAGAGAGAGAGTAAATTAAGAGAAGCAAAGTAACGGAAAGAAACAGAGAAACAGTGGCACAAAAATATTCCAAGAATAGTGGGTATATATATATATAAATAGTGGGTATATATATATATATATATATATATATATATATATATATATATATATATATATATATATATATATATATATATATATATATATATATATATATGTATGTATATATATACATATATATATATGTATATATATATATATATATATATATATATATGTATACATACATATATATATATATATATACATATATACATATATATATATATATATATATATATATATATATATATATATATATACATATATATATATATATATATATATATATATATATATATACATATACATATATATATATACATATATATATATATATATATACATATACATATATATATATATATATATATATATATATATATATATATATATATATATACATATATGTGTGTATGTATGTATGTATGTATGTATGCATGTATGTATGTACTTCCAGATAGTAAGAGTCTTCCTATGACACTGACATGCAGTGTCTGTGCAAGACCGTGCTTCAGTAAAGCTGGACTCATGAGTTATCTTCGTAGTCATAAAGCAAGACCGATGATTGACTACCAGGCCGTTGGTGATGATGCTACACACCATACTAATCATGTCTGTCGAACATGTGGAAGGGAGTGTGATTCAGCAGGAGGACTTAAACGACACGCAAAAGTACACGGAACCCAATTACAACAACAGCCAGCTATTGCCAGTAAAGGTTTTGGATGCCAACTCTGTGCAAGACATTGTAGATCTTTGGCTGGGCTAAAAAGTCACATTCGATCACAGCACCGTTAAGTTAAGCTTCGTGCAATGGCCATACTCGATAACGAGGGCGCAGCCATCATGTATGTATGTGAATTGTGGGAGGAAATGTTTGAGTCATGCAGGCCTGGTCAGCCATCAGAGAACTCGTAGGAATCAGCCCCTTGTAAATTGTGGTACGGCTATTTTTCACAACAGAACAAGTGCAACATGTGGAAAGATGTGTCTTTCAATGGGAAGACTCCATATTGTGACATCTGTTCCCTCTGCCAGCCAGCACAGCTGTGCATTATGCAATAGAATGTGCAAATCTTTGACTGGACTCAAGAGTCATACAGAGGCCTCACATTGCATCATCAATGACTCATTTCAATTCTTTCAAGCAATGGCTCTGCTCGTATATGAAAAAGCAGCTACTACGTATGCATGCATGTATGTATGTATGTTTGTATGGTATTTCTTTGAGATTTATCAAACTTAAGAAATGATACATTTCTAAGTCTCTCAGAGAGATTTATGCACTAGTGATACGATAAAGTAGTTTTATGCTGTCAACTTAACGTGACAGTCCCACGAAGGGAATCATACTACTGCTATTTAGCCCTAGGAAGCTGCACTGCTTCCTGTCGGCCGTGACACATTTCCTGTGTCCTCATGTTTACGAGGGGGAGACAAGCACCTCCACCCAGCCATGCCTGCATCAAGGGACATGTTTCTGAGTTTTTTGCTCGTCGTCGGCCTGGAGTAGCATGACTTGCTGGCTGAAGAAGCCTGTCAAACTCTCTAGAATTATTATATGTTTACGAGAGTTTGACAGGCATCGTTTGTATTCTTTGCTGTGTTTTGGTGTTTCCTGAGGCTCAGTTATAAGGATCTAACACCACAGGGTTTACTTCAATGGATGTAGGAGAATGGATCGAGAAACGAATGCATGGAGCAGAATCGCATTAACAGTAAAATAACGTTACGGGTATTAAATCGATTTGAACGTGAGACCTTTCAAATTGTTACAGTCCCACACAGCATTACAATCACTTGTTAAGGACTGAAAGGCAGATGCCAGGCGGTCAAGAGGTTAGAGGTCATTTGACGACAGATGGAGACAGCGTGATACAAAACGTGAAGAAGGTGTCGCTGCTGCTGCTATTGCTGCTGCTGATGATATTGACATTTATGCATATTAACATGATAAGAATTATTCTCCCCAACAACATTGCTCTGCGTGATACTTTGGGCAAATATCTTCTACTATAGCCCTGGGCTGAGCAAAACTTTGTGAGTAGGCTTGGTAGATGGAAACTGAAAGAAGCTCGTCATATATATATATAGAATGAGAAAAAGAAAATACAGAGAAATTAACGTATAGACACGAGTTTATTCAAAGATATTCAGATCAATATAGTATGAAATTCTTATCCCTACAAACGTTTCCATATCCAGTTGATTGAATTAGAAAAATTAAATTAAATTAATTTAATTTAAAATTTTCATATTGAAACTGGTTAATTGGGTATTTCATCAAGGTAGAAAGGAGTTACATTCCAGCTCGTTGGTCGACCCTAGACAGACAGGATGCAAACATCCCTTAAAAAATTATAGGTCCTTGGCATGATTAAATTATATGTGTGTGTGTATATATATATATATATATATATATATATATAGAGAGAGAGAGAGAGAGAGAGAGAGAGAGAGAGAAAGAGAGAGAGACATACATATACACACATATTCATGTATGAATGCATGTACACAAACTCACACACATATGGTGATTGTAGCTCCTTCCACAGCTAATAGAGTCCTACTTCACATGTATATGTTTATACATACCACAAGTATGAATAAGCATATATACAAATATATATACATTTCTTCCTATGTTTACACTGATGACGGACACTTTCCGAAACGCTGAATATTCAACGACACAGTAATTTCACTGTACTCTTCCTGTCGCATTTAAAAATGAATACCACTGCAGAGTATCACCAGTCCTCTAGAACTCTGTCTGATGCACACACACACACACACACACACACACACACACACACACACACATACATACACACACCTCCACATATAGATCCACAAAGATACAAATATACACATACACACAAATGCGCGCGCACTCATACATATTACACGATAAATGTATATATGTTATATGTATAGCTATCGTTAGCACAACGTCTAACATGCTTAGCGGCATTTCGCCCGTCGCTACGTTCTGAGTTCAAATTCTGCCCTTTCTTGCTTTTCATCTTTTCGGGATCGATAAAACAAATACCAGCTGAGCACTGGGGTCGATGTAATCAGCCTTCACCCACCCCAAAATTACTAGCTTGTGCCAAAATTTGAAATCTATATATGAATACATGTGTGTATGTGTGTGTACGCATATTCATATGAATTTATATTTATACACACACGTGTATATATATACAGATAATTTGACTGATAGATAGATAGATTGATAGATAGATAGATAGATAAATAGATAGATAGATAGATATACACACAACATTAATTCATCATCCAATATAAATGCAAATTCTTACATTGAGGGTCAGTCGACCGTATCCTTGCGCCAATATATTTGAATGGTTTCAGTCTACCAAATGATCAATTTCTATAAAAGCCCACCAAGTTTTTTTTACACAGGTTCATGGTTTTCATGCCCATTCACCCTTCTGTCTTGGTTGCATTAGGAACACAAAAGGTACATGTCTTTAATAAATTTTGATCTATTAGTAGAACTTGTTGGAAAACATTGGGACTGATATCTATCTATCTATCTATCTATTTTTATATATTTATATAAATATATTTTATATTTATATAATATTTTGGGGACAATATTGTGCTGATGAACGAAATCTAGATTCATTCTAGTAATCGCGAAATCGGTCGATACACAATTAAGTTTATTTAAAAGAAAGTTGGTCATCTTCTGTTGGTTGTTTTTTCCTCGCATTAGGTACTAAATGTGGTTATTTTGAGAAGTCCACTGTGTGGCGTTATTATTTTTCTATAATAATGCCCTTTATATAAATATAAACGAATAATTATATTCTTGGGAATAGAAATTTCCCTTATGAATTTTTACACACTGGCTTCTTGATAAAATTCTTGTAAAAGAGTTTTATCCTTTTTTGAATTTATTTATCTATCTATCTATATATCTATCTATCTATCTATCTTTACCATGCATGTATGTGTGTATACTCTTACTCTCTCTTTACTTGTTTCAGTCATTTAACTGCGGCCATGCTGGAGCACCACCTTTCGTCGAGCAAATCGACCCCAGGACTTATTCTTTGGATGCCTAGTACTTATTCTATCGGTCTCTTTTGTGTGTATATATATATATATATATATACACATGCATATCATATGTGTGCGTGTTTATGTGTATGTGTGTGCGTGTATTGATATCTATCTATCTATCTATCTATCTATCTATCTATATATATATATATATATATATATATATATATATATATATATATATATATATATATATATATATATATATATTTATATTTATATATATATATATATATATATGTGTGCACACACACATGCATATCATGTGTGCGTGTTTATGTGTGTATGTGTGTGTGTGTGTATGTTTACAATTACCGGTGTGTTAAATACCTTACAACAAAAGATTGTTATTGATTTTTAAAATTATCTCCCCTTCTAGAGGATGTACCATAATTACTAAATGGCAATTATGACTAGATCCACTTGAGAAGGGGAGATAATCTCAAGATACACTAAATTCTGCAAAGCAGACTGGCCATTAAGGAAATGGCCATTCTTTATCGTCTGTAAATTAGGAACAGTCGTGTACATGTGTTTCTGGCTCAATAGTCTTCACCAGCACGTTTGCCTATCCACCTGCCTATGTATCTATTTATCCACTC
>NC_142933.1:23057638-23062638 GCF_046866305.1 Octopus bimaculoides
ACCGCTAAGTTACGGGAACATTTTATCGTTCTTTATTGCCGAACCGCAAGTTTACGAGGACATTTTATCGATTTTTATTGCCGAACCGCAAAGTTAGGGGGACATTTTATCGACGTTTATTGCCGAACCGCTAGATTACGGAGACATTTTATCGATCTTTATTGCCGAACCGCTATGTTACGGGGACATTTTAGAGATCTTTATTGCCGAACCGCAAAGTTACGAGGACATTTTATCGATCTTTATTGCCGAACCGCTAAGTTACGCGGACATTTTATCGTTCTTTATTGCCGAACCGCTAAGTTACTGGGACATTTTAGTGAACTATATTGCCGAACCGCTAGTTTACGGGGACATTTTAGTGAACTATATTGCCGAACCGCTAAGTTACGGGAACATTTTATCGTTCTTTATTGCCGAACCGCTAAGTTACGGGACATTTTATCTATCTTTATTGCCGAAACGCTAAGTTACGGGGATATTTTATCGATCTTTATTGCCGAACCGCTAAGATACGGGGACATTTTATCGATCTACATTGCCGAACCGCTAAGTTACAGGGACATTTTATCGAGGGGAATTTGAGGGGGGGAAAGGGAGGAATGGGTGGAAGGAATGCTCAACATTCCAGAGAGGGGGATTTGAGGTGGGAAGTGGGGGAAAGGGGAGGAAGGAATGCTCAACATTCAAGAGAGGGGGATTTGAAGAGGAAGGGGAGGAAGGGGAGGAAGGGGAGGAAGGAATGCTCAACATTCCAGAGAGGGGGATTTGGGGGAGGGGAGGAGGGGAGGAGGGGAGGAAGGAATGCTCAACATTCCAGAGAGGGGGATTTGGGGGGAGGGGAGGAGGGGAGGAAGGAATGCTCAACATTCCAGAGAGGGGGATTTGAGAGGGAAGGGGAGGAAAGAATGCTCAACATTCCAGAGAGGGGAGGGTGGTAGGAAGGGGAGGAACGAATGTTCAACATTCTAGAGAGTGGGATTTGAGAGGTGAATGGGAGGAAAGTGAGGAAGGCCAAACGAACGAGCAATCGAACGTACGTATGTATGAACGAACGTACGAACGTACGTTTGTACGTACGAACGAACGAAATATAGGAACGAACGTACGAATGACCGATCGATCGAAAGAACGTATGTACGCACGAACGAACGTACGGACAAAAGAACGAACGAACGAAAGAAGAAATGAACGAACGAACTAACGTACGAACGAACGAACGAACAAACGAACGAAAGAACGAAAGTAAGTACGTACGTACGTAAATACGTACATACGAACGAATGAACGAACGAACAAACGAAGGTACGTACATACGAACTATCGAACAAAAGAACGAACGAATGATTGGACGAACGAACGTACGTACGAACGAACGAACGAATGAACGTACGTACGTATGTACCACCGAACGAACGAAAGAACATACGTACGTACGAAGGGATGAACGGACGAACGTACAAAAGAACGAACGAACGAATGAATGAGCGAAAGGACGAACGAACGAACGAACGAAAGAACGATCGAAAGTGCGAATGATTGAGCGAACGAAAGAACAAACGTACGTACGAAAGGACGAAGGAATGAACGAATGAACGAACGAACGAACTTACGTATGTATGTACGTACGTAAGTACGTACGTACCCACGACCAAACGAACGATCGAACGTACGTACGAACGAACGATCGGACGAACGAAAGAATTAAGGAAAGAAAGTTCGAATGAACGAAAGAACGAACGAACCATCGAACGAAAGAATTAACGAACAATCGTATGTACGTACGTAGGAACGAACGAACGAACGTACATACTAACGAACGTACGTACTAACGAACGTTCGTACTAACGAACGAAAGAACCAACGTACGTACGTACGTAAGACCGTACGTAAGAATGAACGAGAGAACGAACGTACGTACTTACGAACAAACGTAAGAACGTACGAACGAAAGAACGAACGTATGCAAGCATGTATGGACGAACGAACGAGCAAACGAACGATATGTAGGAACGATCGTACGAACGAACGAACGAACGAAAGAACGAACGTACGAACGAACGAACGAACGTATGTACTTACGAACAAATGAAAGGAATGCTTAACATTGCACACTGTTTGATCTGAGGGGTGAGGTGGGAGGAAGGGGAGGAAGGAATGCTCAACATTCAAGAGAGGGGGATTTGAGGGGTGAGGGGGGAAGAAGGGCTGGAAGGGGAGGAAGGAATGCTCAACATTCCAGACGGCGGGTTTCAGGGTGGAGATGGGAGGTAGAAAAAGAAAGAATTTCAAAATTCCAGAAAGAGGATTTCAGGGGGGAGGGGCGAGGAATGGGAGGAAGGGGAGGAAGGAATGTTCAATATTTCAGAGGGGGGATTTCAGGGGCAGGGTGGTAGGAAGGGGAGGAAGGAATGCTTAACATTGCAGACTGGTTGTGTAGTTAGGAAACAAATTTCTTATCTCACAGCCACGCCTGCGCCAATATATATATATATATATATATATATATATATATATATATATACACACACATACTTCACGTCTGGCTGTACAGCCTTTTTGTTTGTTTATTTCACCGTTTCGTTTTCCTGTCTTGTTTTCCGTCCTCCACTACCCTCCACGAAAAAAATTTCATTTGTGTTCGTGGGAAGAACCATTTTAGCGATGCGTACTGCCTTAATTCTTCGAAACGCCGGTGTTTTAATGGTGGCAGCTGATGAAGGAGATGTTTCTATGTGGCCTGCTTGTTTGTTGCACCTTGTTTACCATTTTGTCCATGTTCTTTTGCCACGTCATGTACCCCGTTATGTATCTATATGTACATGTGGATGAAGGTATGTACATACATGTACATATATATGCATATACTCATATATTGTTTATATATATATATATATATATATATATAAATAATATATGAGTATATGCATATGAGTACGTCATGTACCCAGTTATGTTATACATAACTGGGTACATGACGTACTCATATGCATATACTCATATATTGTTTATATATATATATATATATATAACACAAACACATATACACACATACACATACACAAATGTGCCCAAATGCGTGTAACTCTGGGCATGGTTCGATTACATGCGTTTATGTTATTTGGTTCTTACTTAGGATACTCCTTCGTTTAAATCAAAGAAAAGTAGAATCTGAGAAACCGAATACCAGCGCGACACATTGACAGACATAGACAAGGCGACAGTCGGACGGACAGACAGACAGAGGGCTAGGCAGCCAGGCAGGTGGACAAGCAGTAAGACTGGCGAAATGATAGACACGCGGACGGATGTACAATGAGGTCGGTTTGAATTACACGTTGGCAAAACCCGAAAGTAATTCATCATAAGTAAGTCACATGACCACAGATCAGTACTAGCGTCACCTGACCGCGAGGTTCATTTATAAGTTTGGAGGTCTGGGGTCGGGGGCCTCTTCAACATCAGACAAATCCTAATTTCAGATCTTAGACAATTAGGAAGTTTATTGAATGCTTTTTCTTATTTCTTCTTATTTTTTCCTGATACCACGTTATCCTTCTCTTGGCAGTTTTATTGCCATGATTTTTCAATAAAAAGGTGATAGATAGATAGATAGATAGATAGACAGATAGATAGATAGATATATTGATAGATAGATAGATAGATAGATAGATAGATAGATAGATAGATAGATAGATATATTGATAGATAGATAGATAGATAGATAGATAGATAGATAGATAGATAGAAAGAAATATAGATGGATATATTGATAGATAGATAGATAAGTTAACAGGTTAACAGATTAGTGGATTAAAATATCGATAGATCGATAAATACTGAATGGTTCTTTTATTGGTGTCAGTCTATCTTTCATTTGAGCAATTTGTCTCATTTTGTCATAAGTGGGTTCATAAATAGTTAGATTAATAGATAGACAGATAAATAGATAGATAGATAAATAGATAGATACACAGACAGACAGACAGATAGATAGATAGATAGATAAGATTAATAGATGGAGAGAGAGATCAGCCGATAGGTTTATAGGTAAATTTTTATTTGATACCAAACTATCTTTCATTTTAGCTAATTATCGTATATAGTTTTTATTAAGATATATGGATAGATAGATTAATAGATTCCGCCGAGATTGAACTTATCTTTTCTGAGTCGATGTAATCGACTAGCCTCACTCATATTTCATGCCTGCCCTGTGCATATGATAGGAAGGATTATTATTATTATTATTATTATTATTATTATTATTATTATTATTATTATTATTATTATTATTATTATTATTATTAGGTTCTACTATTCAGGACATCTATCTAATACTATCACATATATAATTATCTTAATATATGTATGTATCATTTTAATATATGTATATATGTGTATGTGTGTGTGTATATATATATAATTATTTCAATACACACACACACACACGCACGCACACACACACACACACATACACATACATACAGATATATATATATATATATATATATATATATATATATAAATTGAACATAGTCGACCGTTATATTCATTCTTGTCTCGAGGTTCACGGCCAAACGGCTGGGTGGATTAGCGTGAAAATGGCAGGCATGTGGAGACGGGTGCATAGATTGAAACGCGAGGGAGTGCAAATTACTTCCTAGGAAATTCCGAGAAGGGGGATTATTTCCTGGAAAATCCCGAGGACTTACTTGAAAGTTCCGAGGATTTAATGGGAAATTCCGAGGATGGGAAAGATATTTCTTGGAAAATTACGAGGACTTTCTGGAAAGTTTCGAGGTTGGAATAGGTACTTCCTGGAAAATAACGAGGACTTCCTGGAAAGTTGGGAAGATTTCATGGAAAGTTCCGAGGATGAGATTAGGAAAATTTTAAGGAATTCGTGGTAAGTTCCAAGGTTTTCATGAAAAGTTCCGAGAATGGGGTAGGTGCTTCCTGGAAAGTTCCGAGGATGAGATAGATACTTCCTGGAAAAT
>NC_142933.1:23067638-23077638 GCF_046866305.1 Octopus bimaculoides
GGTAGTGGTTGTGATGGTGGTGGTGGTGGTTGTGATGGTGGTGGTGGTGGTGGTTGTGATGTTGGTGCTAGTGGTGGTTGTGATTGTGATGGTAATTGTGATGGTGGTGGTTGTGGTGGTAGTAATTGTGATGGTGGTGTTTGTGATGGTGGTGGTTATGATGGTGGTGCTTATGATGGTAGTGATATTAGTTAATTATGGCGGTGGTGATGGTTGTGATAATAGTCTTGATGTTGTTGGTGATGGTAGTTGCGATGGTGTTGTTCTTATCATTGGTGGTAGTGGTAGATGGCTGGATGGTTACTTATGTCCATATACATTGACCATTGATACATCCTTAATTGCAGCTGAAATGCCGGGAATATTGTAAAAGACACCCACTTCTAAGCAGTGCAGTGCCACGTGTGCCACCCGGCTGCCCGTTTTCAAGTGCTGGCCTTAGGAAGTGTCGCATGGCACTTCAAACGTAAACTTATCTGGGGTTCTTGTGTGCCAATCCTTTGTCAGAATGCTTATCTATCTATCTATCTATCTATCTATCTATCTATCTATCTATCTATCTATCTATCTGTCTGTCTGTCTGTCTGTCTGTCTACCTGCCTGCCTGCCTGTCTGTCTGTCTGTCTGTCTGTCTTCTGTTTGTCCGTTTATCTCCCTCTATCTAATTATCTATCAGCATGTCTACCTATCTTTCTGTATATATCTAACCTGTCTGTCTGTCTGTCTGTCTATCTGCCAGTCAGTCTGTTTATCTATCACTCTATCTAAAGCAGGAGTTCTCAACTATTTTTCGTCATGGATCCCTTTGATTCCTAGTTTACTTGTGTGGACCCCAAAGCCATTCGATGTTAAAAAATCCCATTGTATTTTTATAATTAATTATTATTTGGAATTGTATAAAAGTACTTGTTAAAATATTTTGTGTATTGTGGACATTTAACCAATTCATTGCACATAAACTTTACTGGTCTGTGGCACAAGTTTTTCATGGTCCCTGAAAAATTACCGTAGACACCCGGTTTACTATATTGCATCTGTGAAACCCCTGAATTCTTATATGGACCCCCAAGTTCCATATCGACCTCGGCTGAGGGCCTCTGATCTAGTGTGTGAGAGAAGGAAGGAAGGGAACGTAAAAAGAAAGATGAAGAGAAAAGTTTTTTGTAGACCGTCGTAGAAGCGTTGGTACTAGAGGCAGAGATGGTGGTTATGATGATGACGACGACGACGACGACAGCGGCGGCGATGATGATCTATATGCGTTTTCGCGGAATAGACAGAGAATAGCTAGCTAGATAGGTACATACATAGACGCATAGCTAGCTAGATAAGTACATAAATAGATAGATAGATAGATAGATAGATAGATAGATAGATAGATAGATAGATAGGAAAACTATTCAATGCAAAATTCTGAATGTGCTGCCCCAACATGGCCATTGTTCGTTTAACTGAAACCAGGAAACTTAGAAATGAATAAGAGAACTTGTAACACAAAATTAACAGTAAAACACTGTTGAGAGTAATTACCAATAGCAACAATCAGTACACCTCACCCCGTTTGACATGAGCAACTTCAAATAATTTATATATATATATTTGTATGTATGTATAGTCTTTTTTGCGGGGGGGGGGGGTAGGTAATAACTGTTCCCGAGGCTCACATAAATCTTTAAATAGTAGTATGTAAGTATTTGGTTGAAAAAACCCCATCGAACAGAAAAAAAAAAAAGAACTGATGGCTACTCGTGGGATTCGAACACTTATCTCCTATAAACATGAGAGGCGGTCTGCCAGTGTGCTAAAGTAATACTTCGACGTGCTCTCTACATTTCAGAAACTTTATTCTTACCGACGAGAGTTGTATGTTGACGTCATAAGAATTTTATAAACTTTCGAGGGAACGAGAAATGAATCTCTCTCCCTACCAAATATTTCACGTTCTCTCGAAAGCTTATGACGTCAACACTATATATATATATATATATATATATATATATATATATATATATATATATATATATAGCCATACTAGGCAAATACACTTAGACATTGGATATTCTTTCTTCAGACAGTAAGAGTGGTTCCTGATTCACATTTGAATGCAATTTCTTGCAGGCCGAGCGACTGCTTAGAAACGTCTTCGTTAATGTTTGGTGCCCATAATGATCCTGTCACTGACCATGATAGTGGTGACGACGATGATGATGATGATGATGATGATGATGGTGAGGTTGTTAGTATAGCCCTAGCTCTGCTTTCGTTGAATAAGACCCATGCTCAAGAGGATTAAGACTATGATTGTTTTCCCTCATTATTATTTAATCAGTTTAAGATGGCGTGTTGGCAGAATCGTTAACACGCCTGGAAAAATGCTACGCGGTATTTCGTCTTTGTCTTCGCCTTCTGAGTTCTAATTCCACCGAGGTCGACTTTGCCTTTTATCGTTTCGAGGTCCATAAAATAAGTATCAGTTGAGTACTGGGGTTAATGTAATCGACTTACTCCTTCACTCGAAATTACTGGCTTTATGTCACAATTTCAAACCATTATTTAATCAATTTATTAGATCAGAGTCTATATCATCCAATGTCGCATTTCTGTTTTCTAAAATGACAAGGCACATTTAGGGGAGATTTGGGTGCTATTACTAGTAGGCTGCATCGGTTATGTTTGTGGAGGTATTGATGGGGATACTGATGTTGCCGTTACTTGTGTTGTTATTATTGCGGATTTTTTAAAAACCAGGGCATCTTTTCTGTTTGGCTGCATCTGTGAAAATCTTAAAGTTTAGTGAAAACTTTAAGAATTTGACGCATTGATGTAATTTTCCACGCTGAATCTCTGGAGATAATTCACTTTTGTTACAGATGTTTAAAATTTGATCATTTTTACCCAATCAGAAAACAAGATTTGTAAGTTGTCATTTTGTGCGTGACTGCATGTGTTGTCAACTGTAAACAAATGAAATATTGGTAGAATTCTGCTTTATGCACGCCATATGACCCTCATAATCAAGAATTTCTTTTTGAATATTCAGAAAATTTTTGAGAATTTGGGACCTTTTCTGTTTGGTTGCCAGCGGCTGCCAGCATCAATTCTGTTCGAATTGATTTCATATTCAGTGTAATAATACACTTTTATTAGCTAATTAATGACGTAAAAGTAATTCTCGCTATAAATCAATAAATAAAGAGTTATTGTCATTAGTAATTAAAGTTTGAAAATTTTGGTAATTTTAGTCAATCGTAAGCCACAGACACACATTCATGGCTGTTTCGATAGTAAGAAGCGGAACATGAGAACTCTTTTGTCTCTCAACGCGCCTGTTGTCATAGTAACAAGCGAATCGGATCAGACTTTGAAAAGTCTTTTATCTGCAAGGAAGCATGTGTTGACAAAGTTGACGCTGTATTCTGTGTTCTGTGTAATTATGGCAGCAAGCTCCAGTAACTTCGCTTCTGTTATGGAAACATTGAAAACAGAAGAGAATACTTTAAAAATTAAACCGAAAGTTAAATGCTTGTTTTTTAAGCAAATTTAAATTGTAATTAAACATATTTAAATTGTTTGTTTAATGTTTGTTTCTTTTTGTCATTGAGCATTGAGGTGGTTGTGAGGCGTGCTAAAAATAACAGCTAAATAAGATTTTTGGGATAGATCTTTTAAATTAAAGTTTATTTGCCGACATCTCGCTCAGAAATTCAAAACCAACTGTTTTTCTCTTTTAAATTAACATAAACATTTATTACATGAAAGAAAATTACCGGAGACATAACACGTGTTGTTTACAAATATTGACAACACGTGATATTCTCAGGAAGTTGACGACAAAATGTGCAGTCACGCACAAAATGACAGCTTCCAAATCCCGTTTGCTGACTGGGTGAAAATGATCAAACTTGAAAACTTTTTAAAAGCATTTTTCTGGAAAAAATGAAATAACTCTTTGGGCAAGTGTATTATTGTTCCAAATTTTAAAGTTTTCAGTAAACGTTAATTACTACAGCCGCTGGCAACCAAACAGAAAAGATGCAGAATTTGTATTCTACACACGGGAATTCATACAGTTATGCAAAAACTTAAAGAGAAAAAATGTGGTGCGTGATTTAAGACCTATTTAGCTGTTGTTTTTAGTACATTTCATACCGCACGTGTTTTAAGCATTCAAAAAACCTGGTCAGATCAGATCATATCATATTTCTGATCTTTTACTTGCTTCGGTCACTAGACTGCGGCCATGCCAGGGCATCACTTTAAAAGGTATAGTCGAAGAAATCAATATTAGTACGATTTAAAAAAAAAAATTGGTACTTATTCTATCGTTATCTTTTTGCCGAACCGCTTGGTTACGGGAACAAAAAAGCCAGCATGGAAGTGTGATGGGAGACAAACACAAGCACAAATATACACACATACGCGCACACCCACATATGCACACATACACACTCATACACGCACACATGCACACACATGCACATACACAAACAAACACTCGCACACACAAACACACACAAATACATCTATATATAAAATACATGATGGGCTTCAGCACAGTTTCCTTCTACAAAATTACCCACAAGGTATTAGTCAGCCCAAGTTAGTATTAAAAGACATTTACCCTAGGTGCCACACGTTAGGATTGAACCTGAAACCTCATCGTTGCAAAGCGAGCATCTTAACCAGGCAGCCATGCCGATCTATAACCAATGTCTTCACCAAATGTGACCACCCTATATAATATATCTTTCAAATAGAATATAACGAGGATCACTTTATCAAATACTTTTAAGTTTTTAGTTTTTTAAAAGAATACGGTGCGAATTAAGTAATTTGGCTGCTATTTCTAGCAAGAAAGCTGATTGAGAAAGATTTTGTTGCTATTTCTAGCGGATCGACCGAACGCGTCCAGGTCTCTCTGGTATGATGTTAGTGACGTCGGGTCCATAGCAGTGTTTGTTGATATCTATGGTGCTGGTGATTGTGATGAGTGCCGCTTAAGAAAATACAAAACGAGCTTTTAACAAAAAGCAAACTATTAGCTTGAATAGGAAGAGTTGGGGGCGGGGAGGGGGCAAAGATGAAATCGGCGAAAGTACTTTGAAGGACTTCGTGTGTCTGTGTGACTGGGTGTCTAGTGGATTAGAAGTGTTGTTGTCACCACGTGCCACAGTCACCCAAGCATAACATTGTAACCAGCACTGAAATAGTGGCACACGCGCTTGACAGCCACTGGGTAAGATAAATTCAGCACACTAGCATTATTTTATACACACACACACACATACACACACACACACACACACACACACACACACGCACACACACGCACACACATATTTGTAATTACAGTTGACCAAACAATCTCCCTCTGTTTCTTCAACAGATTCGTTCATGGATCTATCTATCTATCTATCTATCTATCTATCTATCTATCTATCTATCTATCTATCTATCTATCTATCTATCTATCCATTTAAGCACCCGCTCTACATAATCTAGTACAACGACCTACCCGTACCCACACAACCCTACAGCTTCGCTGTCCGCTTACCCACTTGTGATATCTCTAAGTGTGTGGTACGAGTATGTGCGTACGTGCGCGCGTAAAAGATATAGATAGATAGACAGACAGACAGATAGATAAATAGATAGATAGATAGATAGATAGATAGATAATAGACGGGTGGATAGATAGATAGATAAATAGACAGATGGATAGACGGATGGATAGATGGATAGACAGATAGATAGACGGGTGGATAGATGGATAGATAGATACGAGTGTGTTTGTGTGTGCGTGTGAGTAAGTACGTATGTGTGTGTGTGTATTTTGTAAAGTACTATTGTAAGTGAATTCAAGCTGCAAGTTATCTGACCACCCAACCCCTAAATTACTCCCACTCCACCCAAACTTCTTAAACACTTTTATATTTTTTATTTTCTTCTTTCCTTTTCTTATTCTCCCGCTGAAAGGGGGAGAATAAACCGCACTAATGACAACAAAATCAAGAGCATTAGCGACAGCCAGCTAGACTACTACTACTACTACTACTACTACAATAGCTTTTCACTCTTCAAAACAATTAGCTTTCTTTTTCGGAAAAATAAAAGGGGAACATACATCCAGACCATCACACACACACACACACACACACACACACACACACACCCACACACACACGTATATGTGTGTGTATATCACAATGTGTTCCCTAACTTCATCCACAATGATTTGCTTGATCCGAAGCTAGAAATACTACGCAAAACAGTTGGCCGAAGTGCCACATGATCTGGCTGAATCGAAAGACATTTATTTGCGAACCAAACTCCGTAATATACGAATGGCTATGATGTTGGTGCAGCATGGCCGAATGGATAAGAATTTCGCTTCATAAGCGCCAGGTCCCCGGTTGGGTCACAATATGGCGTCTCGGGCAAGAGTCTGTTTCTATAGACACGAGTTATTCCATTAAATTGTAAGTAAAGTTAGATTGAAAGAAACTGTATAAAGTTTCTCCTCTAGGATTCTAACCGTGACTCAACGGAACAGTTTTCTACTGTGTAACAGTAATTTTGTTTGAGAATCCTGTCATGGTAAGGTGTGTATGTTAAATGTTCAGCCGCTCATGCATGTGTGTGTGCATGTAAGACTGGTGTATGAACAACAAGCAGGTATATTAGTTTAACGCTTGGGAAAATGAAAAAGTCTTTTACGTTTCTAGCCTACGCTCTTTAACAGAAAAGAATAAGAGAAAATAAACCGAAAGAGAATGAAAAAACTTGTAGATTTAGCGGTCAAGCATAGTGAATGATTAGAAAAAGTTTGAAAGAAGTGGTTGAAAGAAAGGGAGATAATAAAGATAATATATCGTTGGTATTATGCAAAAGTGTCGTAAGTAAAAAAATGTTGCTTTTTTAGAAAACGAAAAAGTAGTTTCACCATTCCATAGCAAAACCGTTGTACTACACTGACAATTTCTAATATCTTGGCATCTGAAGCAGCTGGAGAAACGATAATTTGATCAAAAGAACCGGCTATTGCAAGCAAAAATAAATATTGAGAAAAAACGCATTTGTCCAAATTTGGATATAAGACAGTATAACATAATAGCAACGATATATATATATATATATATAAATTCCCAGACCGGGCGCTATATTGAAATAAACTAGTACTTTCATACTTTACGCAATCATCAGGTTTAAGTAGTAACAGTCGTTCTCTACAATTGGACAACGCATGAAAGTACTGGTGTATTTCGATATTGTAAAAATTGCAAATAATAAAACGTGAAAATCAGACTAAGTTGGAAGTTTATTGATCAATGAATTCTTCTATACACAATCATACAAACTCGGATACACACACACACACACACACACACACACACACACACACACACACACACACATATATATATATATATATATAATGCACACATACACACACGAGGAGGTGCTGAAAAGTTCCTGGATTTAAGGATGTCACAAAAGGCCTGGTTGGGGGGGGGGGGGGCAACAGGGTTTAAAAAATGTGAAGGACCGCTGCAGTAAGTGTGGGCAACTGAGAGGGGAATATGCTGAATAAAATCATAATTAACTTATCCTCCTGTGTTTTCTTTCACCCAAAGCTAGGAACTTTACAGCACCTCCTTGTATATGTATGTATGTATATATGTATGTGTGTGTGCATACATACAGAGGCACATACATACATACATACATACATACATACTCACTCGTGCGGTTGTCATGGTAACAAGCTGTTAATGCCTCACTTTCTGTTGATTGGCTAAAATTACCCAAATTTCCCAACTTTAATTCCAAATAACATCAGAATCTTTAATTCACGAGATAAAGTAATTGGTTGATCGTAATCAAAATTCTGAGTTGCATCGATACACCGAAACAAAATTAAAGGGGGCTCATTTTGTGAATGAAACTAACTAGATAAAAACCCCCCCAAAAACTTGGATTATCCCGAACGTACTAATTATTTTGACTATAAATCTGCTCAGTTATTTGGACGGATCTTGTTCAAAACGGGGGCACCAGTTTTCATTTATGTTTTATGTAGTGTTTTTGGTACCGAAAGACTTTCAAACTTCGTATACTTATCTATTTTGTGTTATAGAACAGAAAAAAATTTTGTATTCGGATTTATTTCATGTAAAAAATTGTCTTATTTCGATAATTTCAACCAATCACTGACAAGTATTCAGCTGTTTACACTTACTCCTTTGGCACTTTAAGCGGTGTAAAGCGTATTTAATCTCCATTACTTCTGACATTTTGCAGAGGCAACACACGTGTGTTCGTTTTCCCTAACCCTAACCCTAACCCTAACCCTAACCCTAATTGACTTGCTCCTTCCCTCAAAAACCATGCCTTGTGCCTGTGCCTATAATAGAAAGGTTTATTAGCTACTGCCAATATGCTTCAGCCATTTTTTGACAAGGAAATAATAATTTTATCACCGCCGAGAATCGTTTGTTTACGTAGTCAGCACTTAATCTTTACGGCTGAATGGACGTCAGTCATTGGTTGAAATTACAGAAATACGACAACTTTAACATGAAATAACTTGCGATGTACGTTTTTTTGTTAAGAAGACTAAGAGAAAAAGATGTTTTATATGACACATTCTACCAGTGTTCCAAGTTTCAAAGTGCTTCGTTAAGAAAATACTGGTGCCCCCCGTTTTGAACAAGATCCATTGGGACTACACAACGAAAACAACCAGAGGTCATCGGTTTTCCCATCACTAATAGCGACACCATTATCGTCTCACGACATTACCATCATCATCATCATCATCATCATCATCATCATCATCATCATCATCATCATCATCATCATCACCACCATTATAACTATTACCACCACCTTGACCATCATTACAACTGCGGTCCCCAAGAATAATACGTACCATCTTTAGTATCATCATCATCATCATCATCATCATCATCGTCATCATCACCACCATTACTATTAACGCAGCACAATCACAACGCTAGAACGTCACTATCACCGCCACCATCACGTTATACCACGACACTACCATTACATAACCCCCCCCCCCCCCCCCCACACTCTACGTCCCCACAATTCTGCTGGACTTACATACAACACCACCACACCACTATTCAATTACCGCAAAATCAAGACGCCATCATCACCACCCTCGCTACCATCACCACCGCCACACCACTGCCACCGCCGCCGCCGCCGCCACAATCACCACCACCGCTGCCACCGCTACTGCCTCCGCTATCCTCTCCCTCAATACCGTCTCCGTCACCGTCACCATCACCACAACAACCACCACCACCATCACCACCACCACCACTACCACCGCCGCCGCTGTCTCCACTATCATTCTAGTCACCACAACCACGACCGCCACGACGACCACTACCACGACGACGACGATGACCACCACCACCAGTTCCATTATTGACACCACACACTCACCACCATACCTCAATCCACTCTTTTATCTTTACTGACCAAAGTTGACCCCGTTGTTTTACCGTATCATCCAGGTGTAGCCTTCCTCTATCTTATCTTAATGTCTTAATGTCTCTTCCAAGTATCACTTCTTACCTAGCCTCTCCGTCTCTCTCTGTCTCTGTCTGTCTCTCTCTGTCACTCTCTCTCTCTTCTCTCCCTCGCTCTTTCTCTCTCTTTCTCTCATCTCTTCTCTCTCTCACCTCTTCTCTCTCTCTCTCTCTCTCTCTCTCTCTCTCTCTCTCCCTCTCTCTTATGGCCGAGTGGTGAAGTTCTCTTTGCATTCATGAGATTCTGGGTTCGATACAAGTGTGCGGCATATTGAACTAGTATCTTTTCTCATAGCCTTGGACACTGTGGGTGGATGTGGTGGTGGGTGTGATGGAGACCGACATCACAGAGAATAGACCCAACGCTTCCTTGGCGTGTCGTGAAAGGCGACTAACAGAGTTTGACGTAGGATTTGCGTTCCAGCCTCGTAAAACCC
>NC_142933.1:23087638-23090138 GCF_046866305.1 Octopus bimaculoides
TTGCTGTTGTTGTTGTTGTCGTTGATGAAGTGCTGTTTGTGGTATATGGTGCGACTGTTGAATGAAATATGGCTTGCCTTCTGCGTTGTCGTTACTAACACGCTCCTTAACACCACCACGATTAACACGGCATCTTGACCCCTCCGTAACACTACTTCTCACACAGCTAACGTTTAGTCGATCTCACGGTCATTAGTCAGATAGGGAGTTGGAGGGAGGGAGGGGAATGGAAAAGGGGGGATGGAATACAGCTTTTCCCACGCCTAAAGTTAACTACCTGTGGGGGTGATCAATAAACTCAAATATAACGCAAAAGTTACGGATATATGTATGCATATGTGTGTGTATATATATGTGTGCATGCATGTGTGAGTATGTGTGTATGCATGTACACACACACACACACACACACACACACACACACACACACACACACATATATATATATATATATATATATATATATATATATATATATATATACATACATACATACATACATATATATATATATATATATATATATATATATATATATATATATATATAGACCGATAGAATAAGTACTAGGGGTCGATTTGCTCGACTAAAGGCGGTGCTCCAGCATGGCTGCAGTCAAATGACTGAAACAAATAAAATAAATAAAATAAAAGATACATATATACATATATATATATATATATATATATAGTTAAAAAAAACACAAAAAAACAATAACAAAAAAACAACAAAGTGAGGACGTGATACGGATAGTGTTATTGGACGCTCGGGAAAGGAAAGAAAGGTGTGTGTGTGTGTGTATGTGCGAAGCCTGATCAATAAGTATCCGGACTGTTGCCATAGAAACGAAACTAAAGCACACAGTGTGAAGGTGCTTGGCAAAGATTGACCTTAAACTTTGCTGTGCATGCGTACTAAGTTGTAACATATATATAAATATATACATATAACCAAGTTATATATATTAATTGTTTTTTTTTTTTAATGTCAAATCATAATCCATTGATTATAGGCACAAGGCCTGAAACTTTATTGAGAGGGAGCTAATCGATTACATCAACCCCAGTTCACGATTAGTAAGTTGGCTCACGATTCTTGGACCGGACGGCGCGTAGGGTGTTTGATCAAGGCACTTCAGCTGAGAACATGAACCAGCCTAGTTTCAGTGTGACCTTCGCCGCTTCTTCCAGCCACCACACTCCCGATGTTCCGTTGAGCCAAAGGTAGAAAGAAAATCTACCCGTGTCAGCTTGTAACTATACAGACGTAAGCCTGATAAATGCTTCTAAATTACACTCGCTCGCGAGTGACCTCCATGCTTTTATTTTTCGCTTTAACAAACGTTCTGATATTCATGCTCACACATATTCACACACACTCACGCGCGCGCACACACACACAGACACACACAGACACACACACACTTGTGAGTGAGTGTCTTGTTGATTGCTGTTTACAAAATATTGCCTTAGTTTCGTACTTCATGACGTACATATACAAACATACATTGACATGGCATTCGACACAGATACACTATTATATCTCTGCTCCTCTTCTTCCTCCTTTTCTTCTTCCTCCTTTTCTTCTTCCTCCTTTTCTTCTTCCTCCTTTTCTTCTACCTCCTTTTCTTCTTCCTCCTTTTCTTCTTCCTCCTTTTCTTCTTCCTCCTTTTCCTCCTCCTCCTCCTCCCCCTCCCCCTCCTCCTCCTCACCATCATCATCGTCGTCGTCATCGTCGTCGCCGTTGTCATGATTGTCATCGCTGCTGTCGTCTTTATCATCATCATCCTCCTCCTCCTCATCATCATCATCGTCATCGTCATCGTCATCGTCGTCGTCATCATCATCGTCATCATCATCGTTATCATCATCATCGTCGTCGTCGTCGTCGTCGCCGTCATCATCATCATCATCATCATCGTCATCGTCGTCGCCGTCGTCGTCGTCGTCATCGTCTCCATCATCATCATCATCATCATCAGCAGCAGCAGCAGCAAACGAAGAAAGCCACCACGAATTGGTTCCACATGCAAGAAACAGTAGCCAGTTCACCCTTGAACGAAAGTCTTGTGTCTTCACAGAGGATATAGACTTTGGAATAAGGTGTTTCTGTATTTCTTGTTCTACAAAATGACAGGATTGCCATGGATTGAGTACTTTTATTCATATGTTTCCCATTTCAGATACGGTCTAGAGCTAAGCAATAATAACATCACTGTTGCCTTTGCATCATCGGCATCATCATCATCATCATTATCATCAACGTAATAATTATCCTCCTCCTCATCATCGTCATCATCTTCAGCTCCCACCAACAGATGCACCAACGGCAGCAGCAACACCGCCACTGCCCCAACATTACCAACTACACTAGTATTACCAGCAACACCAACATCACCTCCAGTAGTCTTTTGAGGCCATCGTTAGATTTGTAGACCTTTCGGAATACACGGCATTGACAAGTATGCACAAATAGGAAGGCAGAGAAGTTAGTCGAGTTC
>NC_142933.1:23102638-23107638 GCF_046866305.1 Octopus bimaculoides
GTGACGTCACTGGTGCCAACATTGGTGGCGTGGCGTGGCGTGAGGAGACTGGTATGCATGGTCAGGGCTGCTCTTCTCTTAAGAAACTTTCTAGTTGCAATCCCATTGTCATTCATGACCGAAGGGTGGTAGGTAGCTTGCTTACCAACGACATGTTTTCGGCTTCAGTCCTACAGCGTGGCACATTGTGAAAATTTCTACTACAGCTTCGGGCCAACCAAAGCCTTGTGAGTGGATTGGTAGACAGACACTGAAAGAAGCCCGTCGTGTGTGTGTATATATATATATATATATATATGCATATATATGTATGTGTGTGTGTGTTTGTGTGTGTTTGTGTGTGTGTGTGTATGTTTGTGTGTTTGTATTTGTCCTCCCACTGTCACTTAACAACCGATGCTGGTGTGTTTATGTCCCCGAAACTTAGCGGCTCGGCAAAAGAGCCCGATAGGATAAGTACTAGGCTAACAAAGACTAAGTCCTGGGGTCGATTTGTTTGACTAAAGGCGGTGCGGACGCATGGCCGCAGTCAAATGACTGAAACAAGTAAAAGAATATACGTATCTTTCTATCTACCTATATATCAGTTTATTTCTGCCTGTCTGTCTCAGATATATGTATGCTTTTCGCACCCCACGCACCCCCACCATTTACTTCCTCCCCAAGATCCACAAACCGAACAACCCTGGCCGCCCCATCGTCTCCGCCTGCAACTGCCCCACCGAGCTTATCTCAAAATACCTAGACCGGGTCCTCGCCCCCCTAGTGGCTTCTCTCCCTTCCCACATTCATGACACTAACCACGCGCTTCGTCTATTCAACTCTTTCTCTTTCCCTCCCGGCCCTTCTAAGCTTCTCTTCACTCTAGACATCCAGAGCCTCTATACAGTGATCCCCCACGACGAGGGGCTGTGTGCCCTGAAGTTTTTTCTAGACCAACGCCCCAACCCACAACCCGACACCTCCACACTCATTCGTCTGGCCGAACTTGTCCTATCTCTCAACTGCTTCTCGTTCGCGGGAGATATCTACCAGCAAGTCTCGGGAGTGGCCATGGGGACGAGAATGGGCCCCAACTACGCGAACCTCTTCGTTGGTTATGTTGAGGCCCAAATATTCTCCAGTTTCACTGGTCCCACTCCCGAACTATACGGTCGGTATATCGACGGCTGTATCGGTGCCACCTCTCTCTCCCGCGAACATCTTGACTCGTTCCTCTCTTTCGTTCAATCTTTCCATCCTGCCCTCCACTTCTCCTGTACTGTCTCTGACACCTCTGTCCCCTTTCTCGACATTTCGGTCAGCATCCTCCACTCCGCCCTTAGCACCTCCATCCACTACAAACACACAGACTCACACTCCTATCTCAACTTCTCCTCCTCCCACCCTAGACACACAAAACTTTCCATCCCCTATTCCCAATTCCTCCGTCTACGCAGACTTTGTAGCGACAGCCATGACTTTGAGACTCAGTCTCAACTCATGGCTCACCACTTTAGCCTGCGTGGATATCCACCCACCACCATCCACACCGCCCTTGCCAGAGCACGTTCTGTGGACCGTGCATCTGCTCTCTCCCCCCGAACCCGCCCTGCCGTTTCCCGCCTCCCTTTTCCCCTCACCTACCATCCCACCACCCTACCCCTCCAACGCTCCATTCTCCGAGCTTTTCGGCGCCTCCAGTCCGACCCCTCCACCTCCCACATCTTCCCTAATCGACCCCTCCCCTCCTTCAAACGAGCCCACAACCTACGGGACCTCTTGGTCCACAGCTTCTTCCCCAACCGAACCTCCCAACCTGGCTCTTTCCCCTGCTCCCGTCCACGCTGCCGCACTTGCCCTTACCTCTCCAACACCACCCTCCTCACCAGCACCCATCACCGACCCTATCGCATCACCGACTCCTTCACCTGCACGTCTACCAACATCATATATTGCCTCTCCTGCTCTCTCTGCCAATCCCTGTACATCGGACAAACGGGGCGGCGCCTGGCCGACCGATTCGCGGAACACCTCCGAGATATCAACGTCGGCAATGACATCTCGGTGTCACGCCACTTCCGTTCTGCCGGCCACTCCTTGCGGCAACACCTGTCTGTGTTTGGATTGTCCATGCACAGGGGCCATCCGGACTCCCGTTTGCGCCGTGAACAGGGATTAATCTTCTATCTTCGCTCCTTTGCGCCACATGGGCTCAACTCCCCTCCACTCTTCATCTAACCCCCTCCTCCTGTCTCTCTCCCCCACCCTCCCTCCTACCACCCATCTCTCCCCTCCCCCACCTCCTGCTCCGACTCCTACTTCTTTGTACCTCTCTTCATACTTCTCTCCACTCCCACTTCTCTTCACCTCTACTCTTTCTCTCCTCTCTCTTACTCTCTCTCACTCTCTTCTCTCGTACTCCCCCCCTCCCCCCTCTCCCGTACTCCCCCTCTCTCACTCTTACTCTCTACACTCTTACTCTCCTACTCTCTACACTCTTACTCTCTTACTCTCTCACCCTTACTCTCTCACTCTCTTCCCCTCTCTCTCACTCTCTTTCTCTTCCTTTCTTCTTCCCCCCCATACCCCTCTTCCCTCTCTCTCACTCTCTTTCTCTTCCTCTCTTTCTCTTCCTCTCTTTCTCCCCCCATACCCACCTTCCCCTCTTTCTCCCCCCATACCCACCTTCCCCCTCTCTCAATCCCCCTTCCCTCTCTTATACCCACCCTCTCTCCTCTCTTCCTCTCCCCTCCCATACCCATCTTCCCCCTCTCTTACATCCACCTTCCCCTTCTCCCTCCTCGTCAACACCCCCTCATAAGCTCATCCCACCACACCCCAACACACTCCTACTCTACCTTCCCACTCCACCCCATCCAATTCCTTACACCCACCACCCACCCCTACCCACATACCCCACCCTACCCACATACCCCTACCTCTACCCCACACTCCACCCATGCATTCCCCACCTCCCAACACCCTCACATCACACCACACCAATACTCTTGCATCACACCACGCACACCACACCAATACCCTCGCATCACACCACGCACACACTACAACTGACCAACTACTTTCTTCCTTTCTCCCTTCCCCCATTTTCACACTACATACGTCAAGATCACCAGCAGTCTACCTCCCACACACAGCCCCTCGTTCCCGATCACCGTTTGTTATCTCCCCCTTTCTTAGCTCTCCTGAAATAAGAATTTCTAACTTCCGGTCAGTCATTGTTATGATCGGCCATTATTATGATTGACCGTTGACTGAACACTATTCAATTTTTTTTCTCCGTGTTTTTCTCCTTGTCTCCGTATTCTTTCTGTTGAAGAGCGTAGCTCGAAACGTCAAAGACTTTCCGTATTCCCGAGCGTCATACTAATATATACTTTTGTTATTTACACCACCTGTCCTCGTCTGTTGTTATTTTTTGTATATTCTCCCATATATATATATATATATATATATATATATATATATATATATATATATATATTTATTTATTTATTTATTCATTTATTTGTTTCAGTCATTTGACTGCGGCCATGCTGGAGCATCGCCTTTAGTCGAGGAAACCACCCCAGGATTTATTCTTTGTAAGCCTAGTACTTATTCTATCGGTGTCATTTGCCGAACTAAGTTACGGGGACGTAAACATACCAGCATCGGTTATCAAGCAATACTGGGGAGACAAACACACACACACACACACACACACACACACACACACACACACATACATACACGTGTATACACGATGGGCTTCTTTAAGCCCATCGTGTATATCCGTCTACCGAATCCACTCACAAGGCTTTGGTCGTCCCGAGGCTATGGTAGAAGACACTTGCCCAACGTGCCACGCAGTGAGACTGAACCCGGAACCATGTGGCTGGTAAACAATCTACTTACCACACAGCCACTCCTGCACCTATGACCACAACAAAATAAAACCGGAAGGTACCGCACGATTGAAAATATATAGTGAAGAGGATTTGAAAATGCAAATGTCTTTTAAAAATGTTTATTGACTTGATCGGTTTCATTTTCTTTTTATAGAAAAAATTTTGAGAAGTAAAGTGCAAGGCTTTGTCCAGCCTTTGTGGTGCTAAAAATTAGTTAACATAGATGTGTTTAAATACAGTGATCAAGTCTTTGACAATAAGAAAATGTTAAGTGAGTCTTTGTGTTTAAGCAGTTTACATAAAAGTGTTCAAAATAGGGAGTAAAATATGTTCAAAATTCTTTTACTCTTTTACTCTTCTACTTGTTTCAGTCTTTTGACTGTGGCGATGCTGGAGCACCACCTTTAGTCGAGCAAATCGACCCCAGGACTTATTCTTTAGAAGCCTAGTACTTATTCTATCGGTCTCTTTTGCCGAACCGCTAAGTTACGGGGACTTAAACACACCACCATAGGTTGTCAAACGATGTTGGGGGGACAAACACAGACACACAAACACAATCACACATACATATATATATATACATATATACGACGGGCTTCTTTCAGTTTCCGTCTACCAAATCCACTCACAAGGCTTTGGTCGGCCCGAGGCTATAGTAGAAGACACTTGCCCAAGGTGCCACGCAGTGGGACTGAACCCGGGACCATGTGGTTGGTAAGCAAGCTACTTACCACACAGCTACTCCTACGCCTATATATATATATATATATATATATATATATATATATATATATATATATATATATATATATATATATATATATATATATATATATATATATATATATATATATATATATATATATATATATATATATATATATATATATATATATATATATATATATAATACAAAGAATATATATACATGTATACACACATATATGTACATACTTACATCTACATGTGTATATACATGCATATCAGGGTACAGGACGTTAGAACAATAAACTACAGACAACGGAACGAACACATAGGAAAACGGAAAGCCCCTTGGAATATCCCTTCATCAGCTGTCTCTATTCTATCTAGACGTTTCGAAATATA
>NC_142933.1:23115267-23117767 GCF_046866305.1 Octopus bimaculoides
TCCTAGTTTTCCCATTATACCAATGCTCAGACAACACCACTGACCAAACACGAATAAATAAGGAAAATAATCTTATTCAAAAATACAGACCACAGCTCAACATACTCTAACATAAGCCTCCTCCCCAGGTGCACGCCCAAAACAAAGACACACAGATACGCAAAATCACACACATCAATACAATGCAAACCTCCGACACGAACACACTTACACACATATATACACACACACACAATCACAGTATCTCCACACCAGAGCACAAACCCACATACATTTCAAGAAAGAACACATGCGCATATATATACTTACAATACAATTGTAGCAACCACAACCAACACCCATACACACATATGTAAACAGGTACATGCACACACCTACACACCACTCCGGCAACCACAAATCATATTCACACACGCATATTTGCATACATATGTACACACACATACAAACACCATACGCCTGTTCCCCAGTAAAAATGTCACATACACACTCAAAAGAAAAACACACACAATACAATCCCAACAATCACAACAAACACCCACAAGCACACATGCACAGAAGCATGCACACACAATGACACACCTCCCCGACAAATACAAGCCACATAGACGCACTCACACAAACACACGCACACGTATACACACATATACTGTACTAACAATACAAACAAAACTAATCACTCACAATTACAGCGCACACACACATGTACACATATACACCAGGAAACTACACAAACCATACCCACGTACACACACATACAAACGCATACCCAGTACCAACATACACGGAACACACATGCACACACATACACCTCACCTGGATAAATCCAACGTACAAGGACACCTAATAAATACAACACACACATACATGCTCACACACACATACACCCTCATGCACACACATACAGTTGCTCCCTCACACACACACGCACCACAATGACAACTCAAACACAAACATACTTAGAGACACACACAAACTCACGTACACACATATAACACCCCCACCAACACACAACACAAATAAACATACGTACACATACAGACATACACATACATATGAACCATCACACACACATACGGTTGCCTACACACACACACACACACACCACAATGGGTATTTAAAACAACACACTCACTCAGACACAGAGAGAGACACACACACACTCACGTATACACACACTCCCACATTCACACAAAACACTCCCACGCACACACACAGATGCACACAGATGCACACATACATACACACACAGACGCACACACATGTACACACCCTCACACATACATACGGTTGCGCTCTCTCTCACACACACACATCACAAGGACGATTAAAACAACACATACATACTCAGAAAAATAGATATACGCACAGTCTCACGTACACACACCTAACATCCCCACCGACACAAAAACACACACAAACACACATACACACGCACTCACAAACGCACTCACGCACACACACGAACAAACACATATACACATACACACACATGCGCACACACAACACCCTAACAAATATTAATCACACACATACACACTCACACAAACGTGCCCACACATACACACACCATCCTACCATAGATAAAAAAACACACACATACTCATATACACATGCCACACACGCACACATACAGACATAGGCATACACATACATATGAACCATCACACACATACGTTTGCTTACACACACACACACACACATACCACAAGGTATTTAAAACAACACACCCACTCAGACAGAGAGACACACACACACTCCCACACTCACACAAAACACTCCCACGCACACACACAGATGCACACATACATACACACACATACGCACACATACGTACACACCCTCACACACACACACACCACAAAGACGATCAAAACAACACATACACACTCAGACAAAGAGATATACGCACAGTCTCACGTACACACACCTAACATCCCCACCGACACAAAAAACACTCAAACACACTCATATACACATTCCACAATAAACTCTGGGACCAATAAAAACGGCACACACACACACACACACACACACACACACGGACACAAACACACATATATACACACACATAGAGATGTGCACAGAACCAGTCCCAAAAACCAGTGAACCATGACAGACTGTCACAGACCAACCAAAAATAAAAAAATCTTCTTTAACTCTTCTTCCCTCCCACCCCAGCTAGCCAGTCATACTGTCTCTTAAGACAGTAAAACATTCCTTCAATATACACAAGAGAAAAAGGCCAGGTCAGTTCCTTCTCAATTTTATTCGATTGTCAAAGAATATGTATGAGAATATGTATATGTATATGTATTTTTCCATATGTGTATTTTCATACACTGTTTTTAACACTGTTTTTAACAATTTCACCTTAATATGACAATCAGTATGTAACACTACAAAGTTCATACAAAGCTTTATACTTTAAATATATTTTATCATCAAAGAATGTATATATACATTTTAATACTCAGACTGTTTTTTAACATTTTTTATT
>NC_142933.1:23125267-23132767 GCF_046866305.1 Octopus bimaculoides
TCGTGATCAACCTGTGTTAAAAAGTTTGTCATAAGTGAAACAAAATGTTGTTGCTAACATGACATATTGGTGAGTCCTGTTGAAGCCATGCATTACTCATTTCATTCTCAGTTAGCTGCTCAACAAACTGATCTATTATCTCACAATAACATTCTGAATTCAAGGTTTCTTTGAAAAAAAATCGGTCCTACTATTCGTCGCTTGCTGATAACCTTCTATACACCAATCTTTACTGCCTGTAAGGGTGATTCGACAAAGTCGTGAGGATTGAGAGCACTCCAGATGTGAGTGTTTTGCGAATTTAAGTATCCCGATAGGTGAATCGAAGCCTCGTCATTGAAGAAGGTCATGTTAATTAGAGAGAGCTAATCTGAACCAATCAGAGAGAGCCAATATTTTGAGAGTTAATCAATGACACCGAAGTCAACTTTCATTTTCTTTCTTCTGAGAAGGATAAAATAAAGTGGCAATCACATAATGAGATCAATGTAACTAATTATGGTAATATATGTAAATGATATACTATAGATTTGAAGACTTAGGGGCCTTATTTTAGAGTAGAAGACTTAAGGGACAAGTAAGAATTTAGGACCCTACGCTTAAGGGAGAGGATTATCTTACATGGAAAAAGAGTTTCGTATTCATAGACATACTCTTATACGTATACACACTGGCATGTACTAATACATACAAATACACACACTCATATCCATACATGCACACAAGAAGGAATATGTGTTTGTGTGCGCATGTCTGCACATGCATACGTATAAAGTACATGCGTAATACATATCTGCATTCAATTTCCAGCTGTGTGCATCAATACTTAAAAGAACATGCATACATGATGGCCACCCACTCGTGACCGAGGAAGACCATTGCTGACCTTCAGGAACATTGTGCGCTCTAGGACTAACATATTTTGCATTTGCGACTCCGTTGGTGGCTAATGAGCCGTACTCTTGACAAGCACACCCGACTGCAAACACTGCAAACTAAGCTTTCCCCATTCACTACACCAGCAGTGTGCTTTCGAGCAGCACGCTTAAATTCTTCATGCAGAATATGTGCTCTCTCAAAGGTGTCAAGCCCCTCCTTAACCTGCTTCCTCCATCTGTGGCGATGACAGGCATTGCTCTCCCAGTCGGTCTCCTGCATACTACACTCCTTTAATGAGTCCTTAAATCGCAGCTTTGGTTTCTGCCGAGGTCCCTTTCTACTAACAAGTTCTCCATATAGCATCTGTTTAGGGATCCTACAATCCTTCATTCTAATAAGATGTCCAGTCTCACGTAACCGCTGCTTGTGCACCATCGCCTCAATACTTGAGATATCAGCTTTCCTCAGGCCCTGTGTGTCTGGAGTTTTTAAGGTCCAGCCAACATTCAGAATGTGTCTTAGACATCTCTGATGAAAGCGTTCAAGGACCTTTACATGACGTTTGTAAAGGGTCCATGTCTCACATGAGTAAACAAGTGCTGTCAGTACATAATACATACATACATACATATGTGTGTATGCGGAGCAAGAGTAAGTGTGTGTGAGAGAGAGAGAGAGAAGGGGCGTAGGTCGAACAAAAGTAAAGAGGTTGCTTGTATGCATGTATGTCCGTATGAATGTTTATATGTATGCGTGTGCATTTTGAGAATGTCGTGAGTGTAGTATACTCGCTGTTTATGAAACGAGGAAGGTTGGGTGCGATTATCCAAGTGTATGTATATGTGTATGTGTATGTGAATGTGTATGTGTTTGTACGTGTAAGGGTGTGAGTGGGTACTTGCCAGTGTGCTTATATGTAAATGTGCAAATGCATGTGCATATGAGTGTGGCGGTGGGGGATGGAGTATATGCACGTGTGGGTGGGTGTAGATATCTGCGGATGTTTATACTGGTTTACGATTGTGAATGTGTTTAAACATACGTGTGTATGTGTGCGTGTATGTATATATGTATGTATGTGCGTGCGTGCTGTGTGTGTATGTATGCATTTGTGTGTATACATGTATGTTTGTATGTATGTATGTATGTATGTATGTATGTATGTATGTGTGCGTGTATGTATGTATGTGTGCGTGTATGTATGCGTGCTTGTGCATGCGTGTGTATATATGAGTGTGTATATGTGATTATCTATTCATAATTCAAGCACGTGTGTGTATTTTGTTGCTTCAAGACATAGCCCCGCCTACCACCAGACATGATCAAAATCATATAAAAATGTGATGCAACAACGGCAACAAAATAGGAAAAAGTGCAACAAGAAGAGAAGCATGAACGTTTCATTAATAACAACAACAACAACAACAGCACAAGTGACAACAACAACAACAATAATGAAAACAACAACAGCTGAACATAACAGCAAAAACAAACACAGAATATACAATAACAACCAAGGTAACATGAAAAAGTACAAAAACAATAATAAAAACAATAACAAAAAGCAATAAAAAACCCTAATAAGTCTTACAGATGAATAATAAATAAAGAAAAAAAAACTAAAATAAAAGCCGTAAAGATTTCAATAGACATTAAGAAACATATAAATAATGGATTGTTGAAAGTAACGAAACGAAAAGAATAAACCTATACAAAAGGTAGAAAACGGAACGAAACTAAATTACATGTTTTATGTTTTATTTATTTTATGAGCACACGTGACTAGTTTAGAACAGTGAAGGCAAGAGAGTTGAGGTGGTGTTGGTGGTGGTGTTGCTGAGTAGAGGTAGTAGTAGTAGATGTGTTAGCAGTGGTGGTAGAGATTGAGTGGTAGAAAAGGCGATGGTGAGGGTGAAATAAATGGTGGTGGTGATGGTGGTGTTATTTGAGACGGTCGTGTAATCTTTTACCTTTTCCTTGCTTCGGTCATTGGACTGCGACCATGCTGGAGTACAACTTTGAAGGGTTAAGCTGAACAAATCGACATCAGTACTTAGTTTTTTTTTTAAAGACTGGGCCTTATTCTATCGGTTTCTTTTAGCGAACACTACGAGATTACGGGTACGTAAACAAACCAATACCGATTCTCAAGCGATGGTCTCACACACACACACACACACACACACACACACACACACACACACACAAACACTCACACACAAACACTCACTCAGACACGCACTGATATGTAGCGGGCTTCCGTACAGTTTCCGTCTGCTAAATTCATTCGCAACGTATTGGTCGGTTCGGAACTATAGCAAAAGACACTTGAGCAAGGTGCCATGCGGTAGGAATGAACCCGAAACGAGCTGCTTCACCATAGTTATGCTTGTCGTTGCTGTATAATTTAGACAAGATATTACAACTAGTACCTCACCAAGTATATATACATATACAACATAAACACACCAGTATTTAAATTTTTGGCGAATAACAATTATAACCTGGCAAGCTTTCGCACAAATTAGTAAATATCTTGTTTACCGATTTCTATGTATGAAAGAATACTTTCCGAATTAGATTAGAATGTTCTGAGTATGTGTTACTGAGTAGACCAAATCAAGTCAAAACACCGGTGTCTGGCGATCGATCGGTGTTCTTATGGAAGCTCTGTACTTTTAACACAACTGTCTGTTTGAAAAGTTTTCTGTGACAAAATATTACAGCTAGTATTGCCTCACGTATACGTACACGTGTATAAATGTTACATATAATATTTCAATCTATGCCTTTTATTTTCAAGTGCATTTACTGGTTTAATTCTAGCCTGGCTAGCTTTCATACAAATCAGTAAGTATTTTGCTTAGTGGTTCTTATATCGGAACCAGAGGCTTTCGTATTAGCTCATCATGTCCCTGTTATTCGTCACTGAAGTGACCAAATGAAATCGAAACACCGTGTTTGGTGATCCTCCGGAGATCTGAGCGAAGCTGTGTTTTTAACTCATAGTTCTCTTTGGGAAATTTCTCCGAACCAAAATATAGCTAGTGTACACACACATAATTTACACACACACACACACACACACACACAAACCCCTCCCCAAATAAACAGACACGATTACTTTATATAGTGCGTATATTCTTGTTACTGTTGCTGTTTGGATCCAGGTCTGTCGGCTTCGAGAAAGCCTATGATCAAAAGTGTCCCAGTCAAGGTCCTATGATTTTAGGACTTTCTTGAAATGCATTGCTCAATATGTCCTTCCATTTTCCAAGACGGTAGATGTAATTTGAGGATGATTTGGCCGTTAATTTTAGCAGCCCGAATAATTACGTATAGACTTCTCATTGATGTTGGCATTAGAGTTATTATGGCGTTGTTGTTGTCACTGTCGTTGTGGCGTTGATTTTACTGTTGCAGCTCTTGTTGCTGCTGCTGACGTTGATAATGATGATGATGATGATGATAGAGGTGGTGGTGGCACAGTGTAGTTGTTTTTGTCAGCTCTAAATCAGTTCTGAGTAGCTCCGATCCAGAATACTTATGATCAAAACATTGAACCCGCGATCACATGAACACACCTTCTTCTTAGGCATAGCGCATCTAAGGATATATTTTCTCATGTGACTTTCTGTAAAGAAGCCATGATATTATATCCAGAAGTTTTGTTTGCTTGATCAAGCGTCATCCTAACCATGACTATTGCACCTTTCTAGGCAGTTTCTAAGACTGCATTGTATAATATTACTTTTGTTCTTGTTTTAAGAGAGTAGGGTGTGATCTCAGGAAGATTTGGTGGCTACTTCTAGCAAGATGAGCAACCACATTGAGGCTCTCTCGTTGATGGGAACTGATCATGGTGTTGTTGTTGTTGTTGGTGGTGGTGGTGTAGTGCTGTTGGTTATATATTAGTTTTGTTTGTGATTGTGTTATTATAGATGTCATAGTTTAACCCTAGGTTTGCCATGGTTGAGCAGATCATGATCAAATGCATTCAGACACGTCTGTTTTAGAAGCAGCGTAGGACTACATTACCACTGTAGTGTTCTATTTTTAAGACGATTGAGTGAGATTAATGGATATTTGACTGCTATTTCTATAAACACGAACAACCATAGGAGTTCACTCATCTGATGATTGCAAACAACTCGCGCGCACTTTCCTTGTACACACACACACACACACATACGCAAACACACACACACACACAGACACACGCGAACACACACACACACACACACACACACTATCGTTCACAATCACTCGCACACACAAACCATTTATTCATAGACACACATACGCAAACACACACACACACACGCACACACACTCACACTATCGCTCACGCAATCACTCGCACACACAAACCATTTACTCATAGACATACATACGCAAATACACACACACACACACACATAGACACACACGCACACAATCCAGGTAGTAATAGCGGCAGCGGCGGCGGCGGTGGTGATGGGGGATTGTCACTGCCATCGTCGTTGTCGTTATGAGCGTCAAGGTAATTGTAGAAGTATAAACGGCACAATGCCACGCGCCACAGCGCGTCACCACACACCTCCACGTTTCACAATTCAGCACCACGTGAGCCACGTGGTACATTCAGATAGATCATGTGTATTGCCAGTGTGAACGTATATAATTTTCTTCAGTAGTATAGTAAAACGAGGAAGGGGAGGAGCGCAATGAAAGCCGGTTAAATAATGTAATAGAAAGCGAGGGTGGTAGGGTGAGGGAAAGAAGAACAGCGAGGGAGGAAAGTGAGGGGGGTTAAAACAGGGAGAATGAAGGGAGGCGGAGGAGGAGGAGGAAGTGGGGAAGGGTAGAAGGAGAGCAGTTATAAAGTGTTCTTATTGCTGTTTAACCCCATGTCAGTACTGGTCGAACAAGGCTAAATATCCAAGCCATTTCAGCCGTAACTATCCCGACTTTTCGCACTCTTCCCTAAGCGAAGAGAACTCAGAACCGCGTTAATAATGAATTCAGTCTATCTTTTTCTGTGACTGTTGAGTGTCACTTAAAAAAGATTTGGTTGTGATGTTTAGCATTTTAGGAAAAACGCCCACTTTGACTTGGCTGGTTGTATTGATGGTGGTGGTCTTGATGCTGTTAGAGAGACCTATAACCGAAGGCGTTCCAGCCGTATTTCACTCCAGATCAGTTATAGTAAACGTCTGATCCACAGTGTTGCAGTCGTAGCCATCTCGTGCTTTTGACGTTTCATTCTCTATTATGCATTACTCTACCTTCAGACGGTTCCAATAACTTTCCTACTCTAGGCACAAGGCCCGAAGTTTTTGGGGAGGGTGCCAGTCGATTAGATCGATCACAATACGCAACTGGTACTTAATTTATCGACCCCGAAAGGATGAAATGCAAAGTCGACCTCGGTGGAATTTGAACTCAGTACGTAAAGACAGACGAAATACCGCTAAGCATTTCACCCGGCATGCTATCGTTTCTTTTAGCTCGCCTCCTTAGACGGCTCCAATAACGCATCAGTTTTAATGCGGCAAGCTTGCAGAATCGTTAGCACGCCAAGCAAAATGCTTAGCGGCATTTCTTCCGGCTCTGTACGTTCTGAATTCCAATCCTGCCGAAGTCGACTTTACCTTTCATCTTTTCAGGGTCGATAAAATAAGTACCAGTTGAGCAATGGGGTCGATGTAATTGATTTATTTCCTCTACAAAAATTGCTGGCTTTGTGCCAAAATCTGAAACCTATGAGAAAGCCTTCTGAGATAACATCTCCCTTCATTTTTAAGACAGGCTAAGCTAGGAGCTAACATGAAAGGGTCAAATATATGGTTCCCTACAGCGTTCTTAATGGGACAAGACGATTTAGAGCAGTAGTCCTCAGCCGGATCCAACCGATGATGGTGCGTTTACGTCTCCGTAACTTAACGGTTCGGCCAAAGTGACCAATAGAATAAGTACTAAGCTTACAAAGAATAAGTCCTGGGGTCGATTTATTCGACTAAAAGGTGGTACTCCAGTATGGCCTCAGTCAAATTACCGAAACAGGTAAAAGAGTAAAAACAAATTAAAAAAAAAAACAAGAGTATGTTTTCATGCAAAAATGATCCGACTAACATAGAATACAAATGAAATTAAGGATTAAAGGGATTAGAGAAAATTATTACAAATCCAACAGCCATTTCTTTCCTTTAACACCTCAAATGTAAGATCTCTTCTCTGAAGACGGAGGCTCGTCTCATCCTATGATGGAATCAATTTACAAACATTGAAGCACCAAGCCCCCAGGAACAGCTGTTGGATTTGTAATACTTTTCGTCAACCCCTTTAATCCTATATATCGTTTGCATTCTGTGTAAGTCCCACTGTTTTGTAAGGAAACAAATATACATTTTTTTTTTATATTTCATGTATTAATGTAGTAAAACTTTATATACTGATCTTCTAACTTGCTTGTCCCTACATTTATTTCTGTACCCGTTCAAGTTTAATTCTCTTGAGCACTACAAAGTATACGGAGAATAACTGATTCTCATCTACGAACTATATATTACCACCTACACTTTTTTCTGCAAAATAGGGGTAGTTTATCCTGTTCAGGCTATACTATTAGCATTATCCTGC